>NC_066573.1:6371459-6383959 GCF_024679095.1 Eriocheir sinensis | reverse complement strand
ACGTTCTGGATTGAGGAATAAACACTTAACTTAGCAATAAAGAGAAGTTAGTAGTACAGACCAGGTTTCCAGACCCAGGTAACGCTATGGAGTGAGTCAGCGGTGTTTAGTGATTGCAATAGTTTCGTGGCTGTTAGTGTAGTGAAGCTCCACGTTCTGGATTGAGGAATAAACACTTTACCCAACAATAGACAAGAGAAGGTAGTACTGGACAGATTAGGTTTCCAGCCCCAGTTAACGCCATGCAGTGAGTCAGCGGTGTTTAGTGATTGCAATAGTTTCATGGCTGTTAGCGTAGTGAAGTTCCCACGTTATGGATTGAGGAATAAACACTTAACTTAGCAATAAAGAGAAGTTAGTGGAACAGACCAGGTTTCCAGCCCCAGTTAACGCCATGCAGTGAGTCAGAGGTGTTTAGTGATTGCAATAGTTTCATGGCTGTTAGTGTGGTGAACCTCCCACGCTCTGACTTGAGGACTATTCCCTTGACTGAACGCACGATAGAAAGCCCTTCCTTCCCTTTTTCCCTCCTTCCCCTCCCTCCACATCCTCCATTTCCCCCTCCCTCCCTCCCTCCGTCCCTCCCCCTCAGCTGATGCACGCAGGCAATCAGCTGTTTTTCCCTGCCGAAGCCTCGCATCACGCCCACACCCCGCACGGCTTAGCGGGGCGTTAGGCGCTGGTCTCTGCGATGCCCGTTCGGCGAGGCGCGGCGGGGACACGGGGTGGGGTTGGGGTGGGGTGGGGAGTGGGGGGAGGTGAGAGGAGTCGAGGCATTACACCAGTTCTACCTAAAGCCGTGATGGAAAGGTATTGAGAACCGGAAAGGAGATCACAGAAACGAGTATACATCACTGAAACTTAAAATCATCTTGCTTGGAGGGAAGGTAAGCAATGACAGATATAAAGAGATCACAAAGACATTACACCCGTTGTACCTGAAGCCGTGATGATGTAACACTCGCGTACGGAAGGGTATAGCGAGCTGATGCAAAGAGATCACAGACACAGTACACCCTTTCTGCCTTAACCCGTCCGCTGCGATTGGCACGGATTTCGCCTTCACTGGTAGCCTGGTAACATATGCTCCCAGGTCCTTCTCTGCCTCTGTGGTGGGTAGTGGAGTGTTTCCCATGTGGTGTTATTGGTGTGCTGGATTTCATTACGTTAACCCTAGTGCTCCCTCCCAAAACAGGCTGATGCAATATTCGTGGAAGGAAAGGTATTGAGAACAGCTAACGCATAGAGATCACAAAACATCCACCCAGATCGCTAAAACCAGAACAGAAACGTGTGGGAAACAGAAAGGTAAGCAGGAAATTAAAGGAACATTACATCAGTGCTCCCAAAAGCCAGGCTGATGCAATGTTCGTGGAAGGAAAGGTATTAAGAACAGCTGATGCATAGAGATCACAAAACATCCACCCAGATCGCTAAAACCAGAACAGAAACGTGTGGGAAACAGAAAGGTTAGCAGGAAATTAAATAAACATTACATCAGTGCTCCCAAAAGCCAGGCTGATGCAATGTTCGTGGAAGGAAAGGTATTAAGAACAGCTGATGCATAGAGATCACAGAAACATCCCGCCAGTTCGCTAAAACCAGAACAGAAACGTGTGGGAAACAGAAAGGTAAGCAGGAAATTAAATAAACATTACATCAGTGCTCCCAAAAGCCAGGCTGATGGAATGTTCGTGGAAGGAAAGGTATTGAGAACAGTTGATGCATAGAGATTACAAAACATCCACCCAGATCGCTAAAACCAGAACAGAAACGTGTGGGAAACAGAAAAGTAAGCAGGGAATTAAAGGCTCCCAAATTAAATTAAATTAAAGGCTCCCAAAAGCCAGGCTGATGCAATGTTCGTGGAAGGAAAGGTATTAAGAACAGCTGATGCATAGAGATCACAGGAACATCCCGCCAGTTCGCTAAAACCAGAACAGAAACGTGTGGGAAACAGAAAAGTAAGCAGGGAATTAAAGAAACATTACATCAGTGCTCCCAAAAGCCAGGCTGATGCAATGTTCGTGGAAGGAAAGGTATTAAGAACAGTTGATGCATAGAGATCACAAAACATCCACCCAGATCGCTAAAACCAGAACAGAAACGTGTGGGAAACAGAAAGGTAAGCAGGAAATTAATTAAACATTACATCAGTGCTCCCAAAAACCAGGTTGATGCAATGTTCGTGGAAGGAAAGATATTAAGAACAGTTGATGCATAAAGATTACAAAAACATCCACCCAGATCGCTAAAACCAGAACAGAAACGTGTGGGAAACAGAAAGGTAAGCAGGAAATTAAATAAACATTACATCAGTGCTCCCAAAAGCCAGGCTGATGCAATGTTCGTGGAAGGAAAGATATTAAGAACAGTTGATGCATAAAGATTACAAAAACATCCTCCCAGATCGCTAAAACCAGAACAGAAGCGTGTGGGAAACAGAAAAGTAAGCAGGGAATTAAAGGAACATCACATCAGTGCTCCCAAAAGCCAGGCTGATGCAATGTTCGTGGAAGGAAAGGTATTAAGAACAGCTGATGCATAGAGATCACAGAACATCCACCCAGTTCGCTAAAACCAGAACAGAAACGTGTGGGAAACAGAAAGGTAAGCAGGAAATTAAAGAAACATTACATTAGTGCTCCCAAAAGCCAGGCTGATGCAATGTTCGTGGAAGGAAAGGTATTAAGAACAGCTGATGCATAGAGATCACAAAACATCCACCCAGATCGCTAAAACCAGAACAGAAACGTGTGGGAAACAGAAAGGTAAGCAGGGAATTAAAGGAACATTACATCAGTGCTCCCAAAAGCCAGGCTGATGCAATGTTCGTGGAAGGAAAGGTAGATCACAAAAACCTCTCGCCAGCTCGCTAAAACCAGAACAGAAACGTATCAGAAACAGAAAGGTTAGCAGGAAATTAAAGGAACATTACATCAGTGCTCCCAAAAGACATGTACTCTATATATAGGACAGAAGGATATTAAGAACAGCTGATGCAAAGAGATCACAAAACATCCCGCCAGTTCTCTAAAGCCAGAACAGAAACGTGCCAGAAACAAAAAGGCAAACAGAGAAACTTTTGGAGAAGGGATAGGATGGAGAAAAGGAAGAGGGGAGGAGGAGGGAGGCATGGAAAGTGAGGGATGAGAAAGGATGGAGAGGATGGGAGGGATTGAGGAAAGGGCTCGGAGGTGCAGTACGCTTGGACGGAAGGGAAAGGATGGAGAAAGGGAAGAAGGGAGGAGGAGGGAGGCATGGAAAGTGAGGGATGGGAAAGGATAAGAAAGGGGAGGGAAGGAGTAAGGGAAGATGGGAAGGGCTTGGAGTGGGCGGGATATGGAGGATGTGAAGGAAAAGGATGTAGAAAGGGAAAGGAGGAGGGAGAGGAATGCAAAGTGAGGGATGGGAAAGGCTTGGAGGGGGAGGGATATGGAGGGCGTGAAGAGTATTAAAAACCACGCAAGGTGACCAATGGAGGCAACGTATCACAGGGGACCTAAATCTGTTGTTATGGGAATATATGAAGGAATTAATGGATTATACCTACACCCAATCGACACAGCTGTATTGCCGGAGATCAGTTCACAGTGATGCATGGCGGGAGCTGCGTCATTAGAGGCTCCAGGCTAATCCTTATAGGGGTGCTGGGCTGCTAATGGAAAGCTGCGTGAATCCGAGCAGGTCAAAACGGTTAACACAGCACTAGGACACGGCAGCGACGCGAGGCAGTCCCGTACTCTCAAACGTTTCGGAGCTCGCACACCCTCGCTGGATAGGGCTTTGGTGGGGGATGTGTATAAGTATTTCCATGGGTAGTTTTATGGGCGTAGTGATAGTTTGACAAGGCTTTGGTAGAGGTTGTGTTTGTAATATTTCCAAGGGTAGTTTTATGAGAGTAGTGATACTTTGAGAAGACTTTGGTAGAGGGTTGTGTTTGTGGTATTTCCATGGGTAGTTTTATGGGCGTAGTGATAGTTTGACAAGGCTTTGGTGGGGGTTGTGTATAAGTATTTCCATGGGTAGTTTTATGGGCGTAGTGATAGTTTGACAAGGCTTTGGTGGGGGATGTGTATAAGTATTTCCATGGGTAGTTTTATGGGCGTAGTGATAGTTTGACAAGGCTTTGGTAGAGGTTGTGTTGGTAGTATTTCCATGGGTAGTTTTATGGGCGTAGTGATAGTTTGACAAGGCTTTGGTAGAGGTTGTGTTTGTGGTATTTCCATGGGTAGTTTTATGGGCGTAGTGATAGTTTGACAAGACTTTAATAGAGGTTGTGTTTGTGGTATTTCCATGGGTAGTTTTATGGGCGTAGTGATAGTTTGACAAGGCTTTGGTAGAGGTTGTGTTGGTAGTATTTCCATGGGTAGTTTCATGAGCCTAGTAATAGTGTGACAAGGCTTTGGTAGAGGTTGTGTTGGTAGTATTTCCATGGGTAGTTTCATGAGCCTAGTAATAGTGTGACAAGACTTTGGTAGAGGTTGTATGTTAGTATTTCCATGGGCAAGAAAGGAACGTGGACGGGAGATTAAGAAGTAAACAAACGGATGAAGGAAAGCTACAAAAATAAGCTATACAGTTAAAACACTCCCTTAAGCAAGCAATACACGGAGACCAGTACATAACAGGAATCAAGTAGAAATCTTTGCAATGGACAAGAAAGAAACAAGGACGAGAGATTAAGAAGAAAACAAAGGAATGAATAAAGCGATAAATATAGGCTGTATAAATGAGACAATTCCATTAGTCAGCGACACACGGAACAAAAAACAAACAAACAAACAAAAAAAGCAATATAGTAGAACATGATTAGGATTTTAGGTGAGGGTGAACAGAAGAGGTGTGTGTGTGTGTGTGTGTGTGTGTGTGTGTGTGTGTGTGTGTGTGTGTGTGTGTGTGTGTGTGTGTGTGTGTGTGTGTGTGTGTGTGTGTGTGTGTGTGTGTGTGTGTGTGTGTGTGTGTGTTTGAAAAGGTTTAATTAAGAATATGAAGTTAAGTATGAATCCCAAGTATTGACCTCGCTTTCGACCACCTCTTTGGATTCTTTTTGTGAGCAGCGGGTAGCGGGCTTTTTTTTTTATTATTGTTTACTTTTTGTGTGCCCTTGAGCTGTCTCCTTTGTTGTATAAAAAAAAAAAGAGCGTGCGACAACTAAGCGATACCGTGGAATTACAGCAGTCTACCCACCAATGCCAGTGAGTGCGGACAATAAAACAGCGATAGACACGTGAACCCTCTGTATAATTGAGGAGAAAACGTTAAGCCGGATTAGTAAAGAGTTAAGTCTGTGTGGATCATCGAGTCCCCGAAACTTAGACAAGACACTGACACGCAGGGGGGATGTGTGTGTGTGTGTGTGTGTGTGAGAGAGAGAGAGAGAGAGAGAGAGAGAGAGAGAGAGAGAGAGAGAGAGAGAGAGAGAGAGAGAGAGAGAGAGAGCAAGCGTACGTGTGTGTGTGTGTGTGTGTGTGTGTGTTAAACCCCACCAAACCAAGCACTCTCTTTCGCTGAATTTCTTTTATATAGGCCGCGCAGAGGAGCTTGTGGAGGCTTCATGATGCTAAAGAGTTCAGTTCAGGATTTACTCGTCTCTGAACCTAAGAATATATACGCGGTCACCACCTACAAAGACCTAAAGGCGCGTAACATCCCACTAGGACAACGATGAGCTTGCCAAACCCATGCACTGAGCGGACGGACCAGATGCAACCACGCCATGCAAATGTTCGGAAGTCAGGTGGCCCGCGGAGGAGAGGATTGAGATGCCGGAGGGGTTAGGGAGAGAGAGGTAAGGTTTTCAGGGATGTGGCCGGGGGTGCCTCTTGTATGACGGAGATGCCGGAGTGGTTAGGGAGAGAGAGGTAAGGTTTTCAGGGATGTGGCCGGGGGTGCCTCTTGTATGACGGAGATGCCGGAGTGGTTAGGGAGAGAGAGGTAAGGTTTTCAGGGATGTGGCCGGGGGTGCCTCTTGTATGACGGAGATGCCGGAGTGGTTAGGGAGAGAGAGGTAAGGTTTTCAGGGATGTGGCTGTGGGTGCCTCTTGTATGACGGAGATGCCGGAGTGGTTAGGGAGAGAGAGGTAAGGTTTTCAGGGATGTGGCTGTGGGTGCCTCTTGTATGACGGAGATGCCGGAGTGGTTAGGGAGAGAGAGGTAAGGTTTTCAGGGACGTGGCTGTGGATGCCTCTTGTATGGTTTAGGCAGTGAGGGGATGACCAGATTAGAAAGATATAGATAAATAGATGGATAGATGCTTTATTGGCCTCAAATTTGTAAGTTCTATGAAATCCGTCTATTGAATCTATGATCCAAAATATAACACTAGACATTAATACAGTACAAGGGATACATTCAAAACACAAAACCTCTGCTCTACATAACAAACAGCTGGTGTATAGAGGCGAGGCGACACAACAACCAGGCAAAGCTTTCTGTGCAGCGTGGCGGAGGTGATGGCTCGCCTATTAAATTTGCCCCCTCAGAGAGTAAGTAAGTCAGTAAACGAGTTAACTGACCTCTCCTCCGTACCCGCTAAACAAGCAGTATCACTTTAGGCAGCGCGGGAAGGAAGAAGCGGCGGAAAGGGAAAGGAGGAGAGAACAAAGCTCGCCTACCCATCAAGTTTGCCCCCTTAGAGAGTTAGTTGACCCCTCATTCCCTTCTCGCTAGACAGCCGGAGCAGACGAAGACACAGGAAAGCCAAGAAGTGGGGCAGCGCGGAAAGGAAGAGGCGGAATGAAGAAAGCTCGTCCACCCATCAAATTTGGCCCCTGAGAGAGTTAGCTGACCCCTCATTCCCTTCTCGCTAAACAGCCGGAACAGACGAAGACGCAGGAAAGCCAAGCAATAAAGTTTGGCCCCTGAGAGAGTTAGCTGACCCCTCATTCCCTTCTCGCAAACACATCCTTCCGGAGCAGACGAAGGCGTACGACAGCCAGGCAGAATCACTTGAGGCAGCGAATGAGTCTGGAAAAGCTTTGAAGTCAGCGTGTCGGCGGAAAAAAGAAAGCTCGCCAACATATTAAACAAGGCGAGGAGGGATGCGTGAGGTGGTGGTTGGTAGATCAAAAGCTGTATTAACCTGGTACCAGCGACGGGCCAAATTTGTGGCTTTACCATGTAGCAGCGACGGGCCAAATTTGTGGCTTTACCATGTACCAGCGACGGGCCAAATTTGTGGCTTTACCATGTAGCAGCGACGGGCCAAATTTGTGGCTTTACCATGTAGCAGCGACGGGCCAAATTTGTGCCATGATATAGACCCCCAAAAATAGATGATGCATAAACTGATCACAAATGCGTTGATATATATTATGAAATGGTTTGTGTGAGTGATGATTTTTTCTCATTTTTCTTGCTTAGAGGGGCCTTTAAGAAACATGATCCCCGCTGCTACTGGGTTAATTAAGACAGAGTGTGAAGCTTGGGTTTCAGAGGAGAGATCCCTTCTAAGCTTCCTTCTAACTTCTAAAAATTGCTAGTTTACTTCTTGAATTCCTTAAAACCCCTACTCCATCTTATAGTATCCCATCTAGAGGAGAATCCAGGAGTCTATCAACACGGCCCTAGGACATGGTTGGAACGCACACACACACACACACACACACACACACACACACACACACAATACCACAATCAACACGCCTGCACAATACACTACCATACCGTTATCCCTTCCCTTACTCCACCTTATAGTATCCCACCTAGAGGTACAGCCCCAGGATATGATTGGAACGCACACACACACACACACACACACACACACACACACACAATACAACAATCAACACGCCTGCACAATACACAACCATACCGTTTTCCTTCCCCATGCAGTCCGCCGTCCTGACTAACCAACTTCCTCCTCTTAATTTGCCCTTTAGAATAACAAGGAAAAAGTGCGCGCATGGCGGGGACGGGGCAAGGAATAGCTCTGGAAGGCACAGCGGCAGGGAAGGGAGGGGAAAACACTGGAAAAGAAATACTGGGAGGGAAAAAATGCGTGGGCGAGGTTAGGGAGGGAATGCGTGAGTGACGGAGCGCGTGAATATATGACAAGGAAGGAAGGAAGGAAGGGATGGAGGAGACGATGAAGGAATGAGTGAAAGAAGGGAGGAATAGAAGGAAGAGAGGAAGGAATGGAAGGAAGGGAAGGGAGAGAGGATGAAGGAAGGAAGGAAGGAAGGAATGCAGGGGAGACAGAAAAGAAAGGAAGGAAGGAAGGAAGGAAGGAATGGAAGGAAGAGAAAATTAATTAATGAAGGAAGGGAAGAAGAGAGGGAGAGAGAAGGGATAGAAACGCATGAATAAATGAAAGAAGGAAGGAAGGAAGGAAGGAAGGAAGGAAGGAAGGGAAAAGGGACGAAACTAACGGATGAAGGAGGGAAGGAAGGAAAGAAGGAAGGAAGGAAGGAAGGAAGGAAAGAAGGAAAGAAAGAAGGAAGAAAGGAAGGAAGGAAGGAAGGGAAAAGGGACCAAACTAACGGATGAAGGAGGGAAGGAAGGAAAGAAGGAAGAAAGGAAGGAAGGAAGGAAGGAAGAAAGGAAGGAAGGAAGAAAGGAAGGAAGGGAGGAAGAGAAGAGGGACCAAACTAACGGATGAAGAAGGGAAGGAAGGAAAGAAGGAAGGAAGGAAGGAAGGAAGGAAGGAAGAAAGGAAGGAAGGAAGGGAGGAAGAGAAGAGGGACCAAACTAACGGATGAAGGAGGGAAGGAAGGAAGGAAGGAAGGAAGGAAGGAAGGAAGAAAGGAAGGAAGGAAGGAAGGAAGGAAGAAAGGAAGGAAGAAAGGAAGGAAAGAAGGAAGGAAGGAAGGATGGAAGGAAAGGAGGAAGGGGAAAAGGACCAAATTAACGGATGAATGAAGGAATGAATTAATGAATGAAGGAGGGAGGGAGAGAGAGTCAGGTAACCCCCCTCCCCCCTCCCCCCTCCCCCCCTCCCCCTCCCCCCCCCGCCCCCTCCATCAAAGGCAAGATGTCGACCAATTAGCGGCAAGAACGTAAATTGAACGCACACACATACACACTCTCTCTCTCTCTCTCTCTCTCTCTCTCTCTCTCTCTCTCTCTCTCTCTCTCTCTCTCTCTCTCTCTCTGCGAAAGGGAGGAGAGAGAGAGAGAGAGAGAGAGAGAGAGAGAGAGAGAGAGAGAGAGAGAGAGAGAGAGAGAGAGAGAGAGAGATAGAGAGAGAGAAGTATAAAAAGCACAGCATACGATAAAATTACATTAAATAAACAGAGTTCTCTCTCTCTCTCTCTCTCTCTCTCTCTCTCTCACACACACACACACACACACACGTCAGAATCCAAGCCTAGCATCTCGACACTCGTTATTAACTCCTAGTCCTCCTCCTTCTCATCCTCTTCTTCCTCCTCCTCCGGCTTGGTGACGCAGGCCAGGAACACACATCCTATCTCTCCCTGGCCTTAACAACCTCTCCTTACAATGACGCGTGAGTAACACAAGGATGTCACAAAGAAAAGGCCCATACCAGCTCCATTCCTGTCATCTCCTTCGCTTCTACCGCAGTGCCCCTCCCCGAGACAGTGTTGTAGCTACAGGCGGCCCTCCACGCCCAAAGAAGCCCACGCTACCTCGGCATGAATGACCGGGTAAGCTTTAATATACTACGGTGTATCATATGTAGATTTAAAGGCAGCTGTGTCCTATATTGTCCTGTATGAGTGTCCGCAACCCACGACTTTCATACACGCCCGTCAGAGCCTCTTCAGAAATAGCCCAAAGCCGCGCGGAAAACAGCAACGCGGGCGCTGGCAACGCTTTCCTGCATTTCAGAAATCACGGGGTAATCTTCCTCTTCTTGCTCTTGTGGCCGGTTTCTTGCCGTATCTTCCTCTTCTTCTTCACGGGGTTGAGAGATGCCTAGCAGCCCAACAGCAACGCAGGAAGGGGAGTGTTAAACAGAAACGGCGCAAGTCTTCGTTCAGCTTGCATAATGAACTTGGGCGGCCCTCAGCTCCTCATCTGCACCAATTTCTTAACCCGTCCGCTGCGATTGGCATGGATTTGGCTTTCACTGGTAGCCTGGTCACATATACTCCCAGGTCTTTATGTGCCTCTGTGGTGGATAGTGGAGTGTTTTCCCATGTGGTATTGGTGTGCTGGATATCCCCTCCCAAGGTGCAGGACTTTACATTTTTTCTTCATTGAATTGTAGCAGCCACTTTTTGTTCCATTCCTGTAGCTTGGTGAGGTCTGACTGTAGGAAATCCGCAGTCAAGGGGTTAAAACCTTCCACCTTGTTTACCTCGTCACTGGTTTTCTGTGTATTATGAGTGATATTGCAACCTCCACGACCGTCCAGATTGAGGTTAGTTGCATGTCCTCAAATCAGCGGCTGGGACCAATCACTTCGGCCGCGCGTTGAGTCGTGTGGGAACTCGCTCACTCAAGGAGACAAGACGCACTCACGAGACACAGCAGGGAGACACAGTACCCCAACCCACGTGTGTGTGTGTGTTTGTGTGTGTGAAGCGAGACACCCCAGCAAACAAACACCAGCTCGTCGTCATTGTATTCTTAGGTTTGGTGCCACGCAAGACACCCTGTGAACCTGTGTGTGTGTGTGTGTGTGTGTGTGTGTGTCCTCCCTCAGCTCCTCCCCTCCACCATCCCTCCCTTCCATTCCCCTTCCTTCCTTCCTTTCTTCCTCCCTTTCCTCGTCGTCCCTGTCCCTTCCTCTCCCCTTCCCCACTCCTCCCTACCATTCCCCTTCCCTCCCTCTTCTCTCTCTCCCTCTCCTTGTCATCCCTATCCCCCTTCAAGCCCTAAGATCTTCTCGTTGTGAAATGCCGGGAAAAGATGAGCAGTTTAGGTTTGAGCAAGGCCTTTCTTTTGAACTTGCGTTGGAGAGGTGTCAAGATACGCCATTGTTGAAAGGTTTACGGCTAAGTGCAAAATATTAACAGCGTAGATTGAAGAAGCGCTCAGGTACTCCATTCTTGAAGGCTTGAAGGAGAGTGTGTGGAAAAGATTAGCAGGTTAGGCTGGAGAGGTGTCTAGATACGCCATTTTTGAAAGGTTTATGGTTAAGTGCAAAAGATTAACAGCGTAGATTGAAGAAGCGCTTAGGTACTCCATTCTTGAAGGCTTGAAGAAGAGTTTGTGAAAAAGATTAGCAGGTTACGCTGGAGAGGTGTCTAGATACGCCATTGTTGGATGAGTTAACACGCCGCCACGCTTCCAAGCAGACACAAGGCACCGCAGTGTTCGGATAAGATACGGGTGTTCAGTGGGGTGTGTGGGGGGGGGGGGGGGGTAGGAGGGGAGACACACACACACACACACACACACACACACACACACACACACACGTTAATTATAGTGTTTACCCCGTCGAGGGATTACACGCCTGGCAGGAACATTAAACACACACACACACGCACATCCTCATTCACCTCCTGTGGGCGCCTTCATCCGGGCTTAGCGGCGAGGACAAGATACTTACACTCCACGACAAGATACTAACACTCAGGACAAGATACTAACATTCAGGACAAGATACTAAAGTGGCCTTCACACATACACGAATTTGAACGCGGCAGCTGCCCGACTGCCATTCTGGCAGCATTCGGGATCATATTCGTAGCACATCTTCTAGCCGTCGTTGGGGAAATCCGTGCACCACGACTGTTGGACGGTGAGTCGGCAAGGAGCACGAAAAATAAGCGCTGCGCTTATTTTTCGGGCAACCATCTGCGTGGTCGGCGACCTTGTCAAAGATCGGGCAGCAGTGTTTCAGGCACCGTACAGGAGTCGCAGTGATCCTCCAGGTAACGTGTAGTAGTCTTGCACCTATTGCGATATGTTGGGCAGTGATCGGGCATGAAAATAAGAATTTTGACCGTTATAACAGCTGCCCGACAGCTGCACAGCAGCCGTGGGATAGCTTCCCGGTGAATCCTTCACTTCAGCGATTGCTGAGTGACAGCTAAACGTGTGGTCCTCGACAATGACTCACCGCGCCAGTATTTTGGAATATTTTCATCAAGGTGGCTGCCTGCCACCCTATGCTCCTGACGCCCCTGTGTGCAACGTTACTTGTGTGTGTGTGTGTGTGTGTGTGTGTGTGTGTGTGTGTGTGTGTGTGTGTGTGTGTGTGTGTGTGTGTGTGTGTGTGCAAGATGATGAAAACCCATTAATATGCCTGCTGCAATTACTACGAAAGCCTTGCCAATGTGTGTGCTTGGGCGACTAAATGTTTATAAGAGTATGTCCCAAGATCTAAGTAAGTTGTATTCTCAGAGCCGACCAAGATGATGAAAACCCATTAATATGCCTACTGCAACTACTACGAAAGCCTTGTCAATGTGTGTGTGCTGGGGCGCCGAAAGGGTTACAAGAATATGTCCCAAGATCTTAGTAAGTTGTATTCTCTAAGCAAGTCGTATTCTCAAGGCAGACCAAGATGAGAGTAGCATTCAAGCACGGCAATTATGTAAAGTTCTGCAGTCTGAGTGTTTCCAGGACAACGTTTATGG
>NC_066573.1:6338959-6366459 GCF_024679095.1 Eriocheir sinensis | reverse complement strand
TTCTCTTCTCCTCCTCGTTTATTCTTTCCTTTTTTCTCTCCTTCCTCTTTCATGTGCGTCAAATTCTTCTACTTTCCTTAATTTCTCTCTTTCGTGGCATTTTCATTTTCCTCGCCGATCGTTCTTCTTAATTTCTTCATTCCTCCCTTTCTTCTCTCCTTGCTTCATCTTCTCCTCAATGGCTGACTTGCATGTGGCCCAAATTGTGTCTCCCTAATTTAGTTCTCCCTCAAGTCACCTTTCATTTTCCTCGCTGACTGTTCCTCGTTTTAGACTCCACTCGTATATTCTTCCTTCATGGCATCTATATATATATATTTTCATCCTTGGTTGATTTTAGTGCGGGTTTGATTCTCTTTTCTCCTTCTCTTTATTTATCTGCTTCAAGTCGCCCCAACCTTCCTCATTTAACGGTTTAGATTCGCTCCGTCTCTCGTTCTTTTCTATTCCGCTACATCTAAATATTTTCACTCTTGGATGATTTTAGTGTGAAACAGATTCTTGTCCTTTCCTTAAGTCGTCTGTTAAAGCATTTCTCAGTGACTGATTTCGATTCTTTCCTTCTATCGCTCTTTTCCATTCCGCAACATCTATATATTTTCACTCTAGAACGATTTTAGTGTGAAATAGATTCTTGTCCTTTCCTTAAGTCGTCTGTTAAAGCATTTCTCAGTGATTGATTTCGATTCCCTCCTTCTATCGCTCTTTTCTATTCCGCTACATCTATATATTTTCACTCTTGAACGATTTTATTGTGAAACAGATTCTTGTCCTTTCCTTAAGTCACCTGTTAAAGCATTTCTCACTGACTGATTTCGATTCCCTCCTTCTGTCGCTCTTTTCCATTCCGCTACATCTATATATTTTCACTCTTGGATGATTTTATTGTGAAACAGATTCTTGTCCTTCTGTTTATTTCTCTCCCTCACGTCGCCCCAACTTTCCTCACCGACTGATTTCGATTCCCTCCCTCTGTCGCTCTATTCTTTTCTGCTACATCTATATATATTTTCACTCCCAAGTTCTTCTTCTTCCCTTTATGTTTCCTCTCTCTCAAGTCGCTCTAATATATCTTACACACAGATTTAGCTTCGCCTCCTCAGCCGTTCTTTTTTCTCTGCCATATCTCATCTAAGCTCCTAACTCACTCACACACACACACACACACACACTCTCTCTCTCTCTCTCTCTCTCTCTCTCTCTCTCTCTCTCTCTCTCTCTCTCTCTTCATTGCGGTAATCATCATTTTAACACCTCTGTCGTTTATTTCACACTCGTCTGGTCTCTTGATCCTCACCTGATTAATTAATACGGATTTAGATGAAGTCGGATTTGATCTAGATATTGGCAAAAATTGATTCACAAATAGAGTGGTGCATATTTGGAACTGGGCCGGCAGTCACGTGGTGCCCCAATACATAGACGCTTGCAAGACGAGGTTAGACTAGATGGATAGAGAGATATTAGATGAATTCACGTTTAAGAAAGCAAAAACTGATTCTCATAATAGAGCGTTAGATTAGTGGAAACGGTTTGGCAGTGAGGTAGTGAGTGCTGCAAGAACAGGTTAGATTAGCAGGATAGGGAGATGTTAGATGAATTCACGTTTAGGAAAGCAAAAACTGATTCTCATATAGTGTTAGATAAGTGGAAATGGTTTGGCAGTCAGGTAGTGAGTGCCAATACGATAGTCACTTGCAAGACGAGGTTAGATTAAAGGGATAGGGAGATGTTAGATGAATTCACGTTTAGGAAAGCAAAAACTGATTCGCATATAGTGTTAGATAAGTGGAAATGGTTTGGCAGTGAGGTAGTGAGTGCAAATACTATAGACACCTGTTAGAAGACATTTGATTAGCTGGATTGGGAGACGTTAGATGAATTCACGTTTAGGAAAGCAAAAACTGATTCTCATATAGTGTTAGATAAGTGGAAATGGTTTGGTAGTCAGGAAGTGAGTGCAAATACTATAGACACCTGTTAGAAGACATTTGATTAGCTGGATAGGGAGATGTTAGATGAATTCACGTTTAGGAAAGTAAAAACTGATTCGCATATGGAGTGTTAGATAAATAGAGATGGCTTGGCAGTGAGGTAGTGAGTGCCAATACGATAAACACCTACAAGAAAAGGTTAGATGAGCTAGATAGGGAGGATGAGGGCGGTACTTCTTTTTACTGAGACAGCTGTTTGCAGGCTTTTTTGTTTACTGTTTGTGTTGCCCTTCAAGCTGCTTCCATTGATGTAAAGAAAAAGTGTACAGGAGCCGCGCAGTGTAGCCCAAGAGACGTGGAGACTCCTTCTATTCCTATATCTAATGCTGCTAATTTACCTCGTTCCTTCTTTATTTCTCCTTCACGCCAGATTACTTTTTTTTTATCTTCCCGAGTTGATTTTCATGGGAGCTAGTTGCCTTTCCTTTCCTTTCGCTCTGCTCCAAGTCACTTCTGTTAGTGGACGCCGCGTGACGGTAGGGTTGGCTTTTCCTGTATATAACACCTTCTACTCCAGTCGATATTTCATCCCTTCGTGTGATTCCTCATGAGATCAACCTACTAAAGGGAAGGAAAAGCATCGGGCTCCCATGAAAATCAACTCAGAAAGATAAAATGGAATATGGCGTGAAGGAGAGATAAGGAATGAACGAGAAAAATATTAGCATTAAGTAGGTAGTAGTGAGTAGCGGGCTTTTTTTATATTTTTCTTTACGCCCTTGAACTGTCTCCTTACCTGTAAAAAAAAAAAATCAGTACACCTTACCTCCCGAAAATGACCTCTCTTTCGGCCACTCCTCTAACTCTTTTTAGGAGCAGTGAGTAGCGGGCTTTTTTTCTTCACATTTGTTATCTTTTTTATGCCCTTCAACTGACGCCTTTGCTGTAAGAAGAAAAAAACTACTTCTTTCCTTCCGTTCTTATGTGGATCAATCATAGTAGAATCGATTTTCTTCTTCAAAAAAAGTTTCGTTTAGTCGGCGCAACATCTGTGGTCATATGCCGGTATCTTCTTCAATGTTAATCGCAATATGTTGACAAAAAACTACCGGAGACTTATTTGTGACGCTGATTTGATGATAAATAGCAACAAATGGAACGGTGTAAATTCGGAGAGGGATCAAGCGAGGAATGTTCTTTACGTGTTTACTAAAAGCATTCGGAAGGCGAGTGGTCCTGAAGGAGTGCTAGGTCGATATTATAAGACTATTTCTCATCTCTCATCACTTATTTCTAAAGGTCAAAGTTAGAGTCAGTCGGGTTCTAATGAGTGTTTCTTTAGGTTCACGGTACAGAGGAAAGGTCAGACTACCACCAGGGTCATAAAACTACTCCTGGAAATGCCCACAACTCATACGAAAGCCTTGTCAAATATCTGTTCTTGGGCGGCGAAGGTTTTAAAATACGACCCTAAGACTATTTCTCATCTCTCATCACTTATTTTTAAAGGTCAAAGTTAGAGTCAGTCGGGTTATAATGAGTGTTTCTTTAGGTTCATGGTACAGAGGAAGGGTCAAACTACCATCAGGGTCATAAAACTACTCCTGGAAATGCCCACCACTCCTACGAAAGCCTTGTCAAATATCTGTTCTTGGGCGACGAAGGTTTTATAATATGACCCCTGGAGTCCTTAACAATTGTACTTCCGCGTTGAAATTGACACTTTTTTTCTATGTTCTAACCTGTTTTTTTTTATGTGGATTAATAGAGTGACCTTTCCCTGTTCAATCTCAGCATTCAGAAGGCGTGTAGTTCTGATGGAGTTTTACTGTCTTTTTAAAAACTGTGCCTTTGCGTTGAAATTGACACTTTTTTACCTATATGTTCGCACCAACTGGGTCTTTTTATGTGGGTTAATAGAGTGACCTTTCCCTGTTCACTCTCAGCATTCAGAAGGCGTGTAGTCCTGATGGAGTTTTACTGTCTTTATAAAAACTGTGCCTTCGCGTTGAAATTGACACTTTTTTTCTATGTTCTAACCTCCTTTTTTATGTGGGTTAATAGAGTGACCTTTCCCTGTTCACTATTAGAATTCGGAAGGCGTGTGGTCCCGATGGAGTTCAACTGTCCTTAACCCGGTACCAGCGACGGGCCAAATTTGTGGCTTTACCGTGTACCAGCGACGGGCCACATTTTTGCCATGATATAAACCCCCCAAAATAGATGATGCATAAACTGATCACAAATGCGTTGATATATATTACGAAATGGTTTCTGTGGGTGATGATTTTTTCTCATTTTTCTTGCTTAGAGGGACTTTTAAGAAACATGATCCCCGCTGCTACCGGGTTAAAAACTGTGCTTCTTAGATGACATTGACGCCATACCTCATCGGACTCTTGCGCCGCTGCCAACCAACATCTCTCTTTCCTTTTACCATACAAGCTGTGCATATATAACAGGCGGCCACAACAACATATATATATTTCCTTCCTACATACAACCAGTGCCCATGACAGGTGATCCAGCCTTTCAAACTACTATACAGAGCCTTTCAAACTACTCTCACCTTCCAAACTTTTCCTCTCTCCTCCTCCTCCTCCTAGTGAAGCCGTCTTGGCCTTATGCTCGGGATATTTGCCTCGGCTGGAGTACAAACATTTAAAATTCAGCTCCCGTCCCGGTCTTATTTTCGTCTCGCGAGGGAGTTTTGGCGTTCATATTTTGCTTTCTTACTTCTTTCTTCATTTTGTCTTCGTATTATACTCGGAATATTTGCCTTTGCTAGGAGTAAGAAGGAATGTTTGAAGGTGCGTTGATTAGTCCTCTTTTTGCTTGTCTTTTATTTCTTGTTTGACGGGGAAGTTATTTAAGATAGTTCCTGTGTTTTTCTTCCACCAGACCGCCGCTATCCTTGCCTTGTTATGATGTGTGTTACGAAATTCATACTTGTAATTGCTTATTTTCAACGGCGTTACTCCCCACACAGTTGTCTTATATTTTTGTTTGACGGGGAAGCTCTTTGAGATAGGTCCTGTGTTTCCCCTTTTACCCGGCTGTCGAAACCCTTGCCTTGCTATGATGTGTGTTACGAAATTCACGCTTATTATTGCTTATTTTCAACGGCGTTACTCCCCATACAGTTGTCTTATATTTTTGTTTGACGGGGAAGGTCTTTGAGATAGGTCCTGTGTTTCCCCTTTTACCCGGCTGTCGAAATCCTTGCCTTGCTATGTGTGTTACGAAATTCATCCTCCGTCTCAGTCTCCGTGTTTGTTTCTATCTCCTCTTCGTTACTCTCCACACAGCTGTCTTTTACTTTCTTGTTTGACGGGGAAGTTCTTTGAGATGGTTCTGTGTTTTCCTTCCCACCAGGCCGCCGCTATGCTTGCCTTGATGTGTGTTACGAAATTCATCCTCCGTCTCCATCTCCATCTTTGTTTATATCTCCTCGGCGTCACTCTCCACATATCTGCCTTTTATTTTTGTTTTATGGGGAAAGTTCTTTGAGATGGTTCCTGTGTTTTCCTTCCCACCAGGCCGTCGAAATGCTTGCCTTGATGTGTGTTACGAAATTCATCCTCCGTCTCCTTCTCTATCTTTGTTTATATCTCCTCGGCGTCACTCTCCACATATCTGCCTTTTATTTTTGTTTGATGGGGAAAGTTCTTTGAGATGGTTCCTGTGTTTTCTTGGCTGTAAGTATTACGAAATTCATCCTCCGTCTCCTTCTCCATCTTTGTTTATATCTCCTCGGCGTCACTCTCCACATATCTGCCTTTTATTTTTGTTTTATGGGGAAGTTCTTTGAGATGGTTCCTGTGTTTTCTTGGCTGTAAGTATTACGAAATTCATCCTCCGTCTCCTTCTCCATCTTTGTTTATATCTCCTCGGCGTCACTCTCCACATATCTGCCTTTTATTTTTGTTTTATGGGGAAGTTCTTTGAGATGGTTCCTGTGTTTTCCTTGGCTGTATGTATTACGAAATTCATCCTCCGCCTCGCTTTGTTTATTTTCCCTCGGTATTTTCTTCTATTCTTGTCTAGTGGGAGAGATGTTGCTTTTTTTTGCCTTTCTTTTTTTTTTTATCCGGCCGTCGTGTCGCCTCGGCCATCATTCGGTTATAGGACGCAAGGCACACACACACACACACACACACACACACACACACACACACACACACACACACACACACACACTCACACACACGGAAACACGGCGCGTGCCAGATCTGAACCGAGAATAGCTGAAAGGCGTAGATCTGAACGTGACATGAATTTGTACCATTAGCGTGAAAAATGGAGGACGGGGGGTGGGGGGGGAGGGAAAGGGGGAGGGGGGGATGTACAGGAGGGGAGATAGGCAGGGGTAAGGGGGGAGGGTAAGGGAGGGGGGACTGACATGGCTGGGGGAGGGAGGTCACACGGGGGCAGAGGTTTGTCTGGGAGGGGACTAGGGGGGGCTGAAGCGAGATGTACAGGGGTGGAGGGAGGGGGGGGTTAAGGAAGGGGGGGTGGCTGTGGCAGGTGGAGGTCACACGGGGGGGGGGCAGAGGTCGGCTCGGGTGTAGAATGTAAAAGGTTTCTGGAGGCTGAGGCGGAAGGGGAGGAGGAGTGGTCGGGAAGGGGTCGGGAGGGAGGTCGGGGCGGGGTCGGGAGGGAGGTCGGGGTGAGGTCAGGAGGGAGGTCGGGGTGAGGTCGGGTGGGTGCGGGAGAGGTGTGGTGGGGTAGGGGAGGAGGCGGGGAGCGAAGGATGCGTGGTCGGGATGAAGTCGGGCTGCGTCGTGGCGGGGTCGGGAGGGGCAGGCGTCCTATATAAAAGAAAATACGTTTGTGGGTTGGCCATCATTGATTTTTTTATGGTATGTTTTTATTTTAATTAATATTCTAATTTATTTTGATAGTCGGAAGTAACAATATAGTTTCTTGAATCACCCCTTCCCCCCCTCTTCATCAATCCCTGAAACTGAAGATCGCAAGAAAAAAAGGAAAACGATGAACAACAACAACAACAACAATAATAATAATAATAATAATAATAATAATAATAATAATAATAATAATAATAATAATAACAATAACAATATCAATAAACAAAGCATATCAAACGCACCTGATTCATCGTCATAACACGAAGCAACGAAGAAAAGAATATAGATTTCACCTAATACTATTTTTTACAGTAAAGGAAACAGCTCAAGGGAAAAAAAAATAATGAAAAAAAAAATCCCGCAAATTACTGCTCCTATAAAAAAAAGTTAAGAGAAGTGGCCAAAAGGGAGATCAATTTCGGGAGGAACATTGCCTTAAGATGAGTTCCAACACTATCAACGCAATCCAACACTCCTTAAGCCAGACACCGGTCCCTACGTTTACAATCTTTCCTTTCGGTCTGTGCTTCTTCCCTTCTCATTATCCTTTTTCTTTCTCCTTTCCTTTTTTGCTTATTTTCCTTCATCTTTATTTTCTATCTTTATTCCTTCCTTCCTTCATTCATTCCTTTCCTTCCTGATTTCCTTCCTTTCGGTCTATGCTTCTTCCCTTCTCATTCTCCTTTTTCTTTCTCCTTTCCTTTTTTCCTTAATTTTCTTTCTTTATTTATTCCTTCCTTCCTTCATTCATTCATTCCTTTCCTTCCTGATTTCCTTCATTTCGTCCATTTCTTCCATTCTCATTCTCCTCTTTCTTTCTCCTTTCCTTTTTTCCTTAATTTTCTTTCTTTCTTTATTCCTTCCTTCCCTCATTCATTCCTTTCCTTCCTGATTTCCTTCCTTTCGTCCACTTCTTTCCTTCTCATTCTCCTCTTTCTTTCTCCTTTCCTTATTTCCTTACTCTCCTTCACCTTTATTTTCTTTGTTTATCCCTTCCATTGTTCCTTTTTTTGCGAACCTACGTCTGAATGTATTTATAAATCTAAGTACTAATTTACGAGACGCCCCTCTGAAAGATTATTATTATTACCATTATTATTATCATTACTATTATTATTATCATCATTATCATTTCCTTGGTCCCTCGAACGTTCCTACAGTCCCCATTGCTACACACCAATTACCTCCCTCAGCAGCAGCCACTCGCTATCAATTAATATCCAGGGTGGCGGGCGAGCGTTGGCCCAGACACGTTCGCTGTTAACACACACTCGGGGCTTCAGGGACACGAGGCAGAGGTCATTTCAGTCTCCTTGGTGCACGGGCTCGACATTACCTGCGCCCCCTAAAGTGTTCTGCCCCGTCCTGTGCCTCGCCTCGCCTTCCTGCTCTTCTAGATGTGAAAACTCCGTCCTTTGCTTTTCACCGCTCATACTGTCCTGTCCCCGCTCCAGCTCTTGTGGGTACCCGGGAACTCCTCATTCAAACGCTCTCCTCAGCTTCCATTGCTTCGCCTCGGCTTCCTGCTCTTCTAGACGTGATAACTTCGTCCTTCTTTGCTTTTCACCGACCATATTGTCCTGTCGCCGCTCCAGCTCTTGTGGGTACCCGGGAACTCCTCATTCAAACGCTCTACTTAGCTTCCATTGCTTTGCCTCGGCTTCCTGCTCTTCTAGATGTGAAAACTCCGTCCTTCTATGTTTTTCACCGCCCATATTGTCCTGTCGCCGCTCCAGCACTTGTGGGTATCCGGGAACTCCTCATTCAAACGCTCTACTTAGCTTCCATTGCTTTGCCTCGGCTTCCTGCTCTTCTAGACGTGACAACTGCGTCCTTTTCTGCTTTTCACCGACCATACTGTCCTGTCCCCGCTCCAGCACTTGTCGGTACCCGCGAACTCCTCATTCAAACGCTCTCCTTAACCTCCATTGCTTTGCCTCGCCTTCCTGCTCTTCTAGACGTGACAACTGTATATACTTTTCGCTTTACGCCGAATGAACTGTCCTGTCGCCGACCCAGCTCTTGTGGCTAGCCGAGAACTCCTCACTGAACCACTCGTCTTGTTTCCATTACCTCGCCCTGACTTCCCGCTCCTCTGAATGTGATAACTGCACGCTTCTCCGCTCTTCCTCGCGTCCCAGTGCTGCGCGAGGCTCTCTGTTCACTGCCCTGGCTGTCACATTTGTCTTACTAATGCTGAGGCTGACTGGCTTTACTCTTTCTCCTCTGAGCGTGATAACTACACGCTTCTCCGCTCCTCCAGTTCCTCCTTGCGTCTCAGTGCTATGGAGACTCTCTGTTCACTGTCCTGGCTGTCACATCTGTCTTACTAATGCAGAGGGTGGCTGGCTTTACTCTTTCTCCTCTGAGCGTGATAACTGCACGCTTCTCCGGTCCTCCAGTTCCCCCTTGGGTCTCAGTGCTATGCAAGACTCTGTTCACTCTCCTGGCTGTCACGTCTGTCTTACTAATGCAGAGGGTGGCTGGCTTTACTCTTTCTCCTCAAGGCGTGAAGGGTATGCATCTCCGCTCTCCCTGGCCGGATGAATGACCCACAGCCGCCTTCAAGGGTTATAACACTCACTCACCTTAACTCATTGCATAATACAATAATTTTTTTAGAGCTGGAAAGACATTTGAAAGGCAACACAAAAAATCAACAAAAAGGTCCGCTAAGTGCTGCTCCAATAACGGCAAACAGATCGAGGGTCCAAAAAAGGTCAGTTCGGGAGAAGAGGTGCCTTGACAAACTCATCATTGTTATATTTATTGTTATATATTTAGCGGGATTTTTTATTATTTTTTTCTTTTTTGTGTGCCCTTGAGCTGTCTCCTTTGTTGTGAAAAAAAGTGTGTGTGTGTGTGTGTGTGTGTGTGTGTGTGTGTGTGTGTGTGTGTGTGTGTGTGTGTTTACCTAGTCATAGTTTACAGTATTTGAGTCACGCTCGCACTGTCCCGCCTCGTCGTCCATGTTTGTCCCATTCATCTTCGTCCCATCCATGTTTGTCCCATAGTTTACAGTATTTGAGTGATATTTTAATATATTTGTGTATAAATATTATGCATGAGGCAGTTAATGGATCCAAAGTCACTAATTCTCATCACTATAAATAAATAACAAATATAAATAACGAATACACAAAACTCTACGGGGCGTCACACAACACTTTCACTACCTATCTGGAACAATACATTCTTTACTACCCTCTGTACACTGACGCAAGGGAAAAAGGTCAAGTTCTGTTCCAACAACCACACGTAGCAAACTAGACTGCTGGACGACTATTTGAAGACCACACAGGCAAAGAAGAAGTGAAACGGGTTCTGTAGCGGCGGACACAACCACCTGGGAATGAATGGTCGAGAGTAGGCCAGTAGAGTCCAATAGTATACAGGCGTGGGATTGCCTTTGTAGCGGCCCCCACTTATGTCTTATTCTAGATTCTTGATTGTTGATTGGCGTTGTTGTGTCTTAGTTTTGTACAATTTTTTTTTTTTTTTTTTTTTTTTTTTTTTACATATGGCCAATAGCGCAGGAAGGCTTATCCATAGGGGCCTGATGGTCTGTCCGAGCCCGTTATGGCGCAGGCAGTTGTTTATAGTGGCGCCATTATTACCGGGTTATGCTACCCCCCGGAGCTCATTCTTGATTTCACTTGCGTTGCACAGCTTCTTCTAGAGTCCGGGTTGATAGGTGGTCTTCAGGACAGCATGTGGGTAGTCTTAGGCAGCGTTGCCAAATTATCGTACTCATCGCATTGTATTTTCGTAGTTTCGGACCGATAACTATGGCAAAAAGAAAAAAAAAAGCATCAATAAATAACAGCTTTAACGCTAACTTTAATTTTCTATCGTTATTTGTGCAGGTACGAGAGTTTGTGGCTTAAAAATGATAGATACAATGTGATGAATACGATAATCTGGCAACGCTGGTCTTAGGCCACTCGGGGGTGACTGAAAAATCCCAGGTGGTTAGCGGCGGATTCGAGCCCACATCATGGACCTAGCGAGGCCGGCACGCTAACCACTCAGCCACCGCCTCCCCATATAGTTGTGATATGGCAAAGGGGAGGCCGCTGAAAAGGCTGTCTCCCCGACCTTCAACCCAACTCATCTGTGACATGCATTCAACGTTGCGTCATCGTTCACAATAAAATATAACGAAGCGATGCAAAACGTAATGATATGAGCCATGAAAATTGAAAAATATATAAGATAGGGATGTTTTTTTTTGTGTGCAATATCGTCCGAATGGTGTGTGTGTGTGTGTGTGTGTGTGTGTGTGTGTGTGTGTGTGTGTGTGTGTGTGTGTTAATTCCCTCCTTCCCTCCCTCCCTCTCTCTCCTCCCTTCCTCCTTCCCTCCCTCCCTTCCTCCCTCTCTCCCTCTACCCACGCCCTCTTTTATTCTCTCCTCCCTCCCCTCCCTCCTCCTTTCTCTCCTTCCCTCCCTCGACCGCCCTAATTTTCCTCCCTCCCCTCCGTTTACGCTCTTCCAGCCCCTTTCTCTTTCTCTCCCTCTCTGTCTCTCTCTCTCCCTCTCCCTCTCTCTCTCTCTCTCTCTCCCGCTCTCTCTCTCTCTCTCTCTCTCTCTCTCCTCTCTCTCTCTCTCTCTCTCTCTCTCTCTCTCTCTCTCTCTCTCTCTCTCTCTCTCTCTCTCTCTCTCTCTCTCTCTCTCTCTTTTATTTGTTTCTGGTAGTAATTTCTTCGTCTTTTATTTACTCTTTCTTTTTATCTCCAAATGAGTGTTTGTTTGTTTGTTTTTCTTCCTTTCTTCTTTCCTTCCTTCCTTCTATTCTTTTTTTCCTCTCTTCTTTCCTTACTCTTTATATTTTTTTTTTCGTCAATGCTTCGATTCCTCTCTTTCCTTTTCGTCTCTCCTTCCTTCCTTCTTTCTTCCTGTTCTTTATTCCTTCCTTCCTCTCTCTTTTCTCTACTGCCTCCCTTCTTTCTTTACTCTCTTCCTTCCTATCTTCCTTCTTTAATTCCCGTCCTTCCTCCTTTCCTTATCTTTCCTTCAATACACACCAATAAGAAATCGCTAGAGGAGAAAAAAGGAGGAAAAAGAGATATAGATTAGTCCCTCCCACGTCCCCTTCACCGCCCCGAGTCGAGACAGACCAATAGCCACCGTAAGACTTCCTATTATACTCTCGTCTTGCTAACAACCGACCTTCCTTCCGTCCTTTGTTCCCTCGCTTCCAAGGTTTTACGAGATCGCATCAGCAGCTCTTCCTTAGCGTTTCTTGGGCTTTAGAGTGAGTGGACTTGGGCGGGTCATAGCGTGCGTGGGCCTGGCAGCAGATAGACAGCCGGAGTGACGGGAATGCCAAGAGAAGCCAGGGCGGACAGAGAACCAGCCGTTGTGAGATTATAACCTTTGCCTGGGCGGGATGGAGTACACTAACGCCAGACAGAGAACCAGGTGGAGAGGTGAGATTAAAACCTTTGCCGGGGCGGGATGGAGTACACTAACACCAGACAGAGAACCAGGTGGAGAGGTGGAATTATAACCTTTGCCGGGGCGGGATGGAGTACACTAACACCAGACAGAGAACCAGGTGGAGAGGTGGAATTATAACCTTTGCCGGGGCGGGATGGAGTACACTAACACCAGACAGAGAACCAGGTGGAGAGGTGGAATTATAACCTTTGCTGGAACGGGATGGAGTACACTAACACCAGACAGAGAACCAGGAGGAGAGGTGAAATTAGAACCTTTGATGGAGCGGGATGGAGTACACTAACACCAGACAGAGAACCAGGTGGAGAGGTGGAATTCTAACCTTAGCAAGAAAAAGATGAAATACACGACCTCACTATAAGACAAAGGCGGACAGAGAGCGTTTTGGAAGGCCTTTGTTTGCCCTTCAGTGGCCTAATAACACGGCTGATGATGATGATGATGTTTGTTTATTGACCTCGCTGGAGACACGGCGTCGGTTGAGCGAGGGGACAGGGACGGGACGAGGTAATCAATGTCTACTGAATAAGCCAATAAAGATAATGGAGAGATAGCAAACGTCAGTGTCATTCTTCCTGCCCCTAATAAACGATCGAGTCGGGGCGGTCATACGAGGCGGAGGAAGGAAGCTTAGTGATATAAAGATTATGGGAAGGAAGGCTGAGTGAAGAAGAAATTTGGGTTGTCGCTCAGTCACTCTCAATGTCCATCCGCAGCCAGTTCTTGTTTCACTCCACCACCTGGTTCTCTGTCTGGTGTTAGTGTGCTCCATCCCGCCCCGGCAAAGGTTATAATTCCACCTCTCCACCTGGTTCTCTGTCTGGTGTTAGTGTACTCCATCCCGCCCCGGCAAAGGTTATAATTCCACCTCTCCACCTGGTTCTCTGTCTGGTGTTAGTGTACTCCATCCTGCCCCGGCAAAGGTTATAATTCCACCTCTCCACCTGGTTCTCTGTCTGGTGTTAGTGTACTCCATCCCGCCCCGGCAAAGGTTTTAATCTCACCTCTCCACCTGGTTCTCTGTCTGGTGTTAGTGTACTCCATCCCGCCCCGGCAAAGGTTATAATTCCACCTCTCCACCTGGTTCTCTGTCTGGTGTTAGTGTGCTCCATCCCGCCCCGGCAAAGGTTATAATCTCACCTCTCCACCTGGTTCTCTGTCTGGTGTTAGTGTACTCCATCCCGCCCCGGCAAAGGTTATAATTCCACCTCTCCACCTGGTTCTCTGTCTGGTGTTAGTGTACTCCATCCCGCCCCGGCAAAGGTTATAATCTCACCTCTCCACCTGGTTCTCTGTCTGGTGTTAGTGTACTCCATCCCGCCCCGGCAAAGGTTATAATCTCACATCACCTGGTTCCCTGTCCGCCCTGGCTTCTCTTGGCATTCCCGTCACTCCGACTGTCCATCTGCTGCCAGGTCCACGCACGCTATGACCCGCCCAAGTCCACTCACTCTAAAGCCCAAGAAACGCTAAGGAAGAGCTGCTGATGCGATCTCGTAAAGCCTTGGAAGCGAGGGAACAAAGGACGGAAGGAAGGTCGGCTGTTAGCAAGACGAGAGTATAATAGGAAGGTTTACGGTGGCTATTGGTCTGTCTCGACTCGGGGCGGTGAAGGGGACGTGGGAGGGACTAATCTATATCCCTTTTTCTTGTTCTTTTTTTTCTCTTCCGTTCTTATTGGTGTGTGTAGAGGGAAAGGCAGGGAAGTCACACCCACACTTAAGCTTGACAATATGTAAAGGATAGTAAGAATAGCTCTCAGGCCTTGGTTCTGTTCTTGCCTTTTGTGATAAGTAATTGGTTCTGAATATCGTGTTAGAGGAAGGAAACTTAGTATAGAAATGATGAGGAAAAGTTTACTAACACACTTATATGGCTGTTGGTGTATAAAGCCTTGTAAATACACACATACACACACACACACACACACACACAAACACACTCTCCCCCCACAATGAACACACACACACACACACACACACACACACAACACCTCCCCCCTCCACTTCCCGCCACAACAAACAAACACACAAACACAAACACTAACATACATATACACACCCTTACCCCCCCCCCCCCACACACACACACACAGTATTACTCTCTCCCTCACCGCCGCCGCCTCTGCCAGTCCACCCACAGAGCCAATCCGCCACCACGCCAGGAATTGCACGAGAGACCTGGACTCGGGGATCAAGGCCGCGCCCACCTCCTCTTCCCGCCCCCTCCCGTCGCCCCCCCGGACCCAAGGCGCTTCAAAGAGAGGCATAAAGATGAAAAGAATCAAGGGAAAAAGAGGATCCGCGCCGTATTTCCCGAGATGGGAGTCACGCCATAGACACAGACACGAAGGAAGGAAGGAAGGGAAAGAAAGAGAGAGAGAGAGAGAGAGAGAGAGAGAGAGAGAGAGAGAGAGAGAGAGAGAGAGAGAGAGAGAGAGAGAGTAAAAACAAAATGGAAAAATGATGAAAGGAAAAAATTACTTAGTCACTTAGAACAGAGACAAAAGTGAATAATAATATGCAGTTCGAAGTAGTAGTAATAGTAGTAGTAGTAGTAGTAGTAGTAGTAGTAGTAGTAGTAGTAGTAGTAGTAAATAATCTACTAATGATAATAATAATGATAAGAAGATGAGTAAGAAAAATAATAGTAAGAAGAAGATGAAGCAGAAGAAAGAAAGAAAGAAAGAAAGAAAGAAAGAAATATAAAAGGCAACGAATGCATATACATACACACACACAAAGTACATGTGTTTCAAGGCAAAAAGATCCTTATTTACGAACTTTGTATGCAACACCCTCACAACACAACACAACACAAGACCTTCAGAGCACAGCACAACACAACACAACACAACCCAGCACTCAACACAAGACTCTCAGAACACAGAACAACACCCTCACAACACAACACAACACAACCCAGCACTCAACTCAAGACTCTCAGAACACAGAACAACACCCTCACAACACAACACAGCACAACACAACCCAGCACTCAACACAAGACCCTCAGAACACAGAACAACACCCTCACAACACAACACAACACAACCCAGCACTCAACACAAGACCCTCAGAACACAGAACAACACCCTCACAACACAGCACAACACAACACAACCCAGCACTCAACACAAGACCCTCACAACACAGAACAACACAACACTCTCCACAACACAGCGGCGTGCACAAGGGAACACATTGCTATCGTCTGCCTTTAATCATCTGGTCTAAGCGCCGAGGCTTCCCCGCTGATTAACAAGGCCGAGGAAATGTTGATAATACCACAAAGGCGAGCGTTTTCCCTTCCCGGGCGGAGTGGAGAGGGGTGGACGATCCTCCCACGCCCGGGCCTGCCTCTGTTACCTGGTGAGGGCTATAGAGAGGCTCTGTATCACCCAGCAGTAAGTAAGTAGGTAAGAAGAAGTAGGCTTGGCCCGGTGGTGAGTCGCGTGATGGGGCAGAACCTAGGGACCTGATATGCCCCGTGTGTCTCCCGTCTAGGCACTCTCTGCGGCGCTCGGTGGGGAGTACCTATTGGCTCCAGGGCACGGACCGAACCCAGCGTGGGCTAAGGTGACTTTGGGATGGGGGTTCGATTTCTGTGAGTGTTCCGTCACGCACGGCGGCCTTGAGGAAGCGCTGGGGCAGAGGCAGTAATAGTATGTACAGTAGAGATCTTGAGATATGATGGTGATGATGATGATGATTATGATAATGATGATAATGATAATAAAATCACTACTACTACTACTTCTACTACTACTACTACTACTACTACTACTACTACTACTACTACTACTACTACTATTACTACCCTACTACTACTACTGCTACTACTGTTATTATTATTATTATTATTATTATTATTATTATTATTATCATTACTATCATCACTATCATCATTATCCTATCACTAGTGTTGCATTTTACAGTTCACGTTCGGCCCTGGCACTCAGCCGCTAAGAGTGAACGGCAGGTGTTGCGCCGCGCCAGCAGGTGAGCCTCGTGGCGCGCGGCGGCGTGCCAAGCCCCTCAAGTCACGGCGGTGTTTACTCGCGCGTATCGTAAACATGAGACGATGATGCATGTTAATTTCTTACCGGGACATGTACGGCTTTGTTTTCAAGTGTGGTGATAAATGGTTCGCAGCCGTAGCCAATTCTCGTCACCGACAGAACGGGAGTTAGTGCAGAGCAGAGGAGACGAAATTCCCTTCCACGGAAAAAAGGAGGAAGAAAAAAACAAGAAAAAAATCGGTCACAATCGAAGCGGACTTTTTTTTCTCCCGTTCTGTACCATTTCCCTTTCTTTTATTTCGCCTCCCCCCCCCCGGCACAGAGTATTCCTTAGCTGTAATTACCATGCTTATAGATGCCATAACAACACAGTAAGAGGAAACGCATCACACTACAACACACATGAATGTAACACTCACCGATCGACGACTTGTTCTTTCCTTCCCTATCCGTCCGTCCGTGCTCCGTCAGCCAGTCAGCCAGTCAGCCAACCAAGCCAGTCCGCAAGCCAGCCAGCCAGTCGATTCCTCCTCCTCCTCCTCCTCCTCCTCCTCCTCCACCGCCACCACCACAGGAGTACGTCGTGTAATTAACCTGGAACACATTTGCATGAATTAACCTAAAGCAAATTAAGCTGTCACTGTTTTAATTTCTTTGAGGGAACAGAAAACAAAATTGGACAATGTTCCTGCGCGTGGCCATAAAGAGAGATTTGTTGGCCGCTCATAAATACTGTGTTGACCTTATGTGCACTCAAACAGGTCAGGGGTCAGGGAAGCAGAGATGTGTTAGGCTGTTTATAAATACTGTGTTGACCTTATGCGCACACAAACAGGTCAGAGGTTAGGGAGGCAGAGATGTGTGAGGATGTTTATAGATACTGTGTTAACCTGTCAATACTTTATGTACTAAGCAAGAGTTCAATGAGGCACAGATGATTGACTCCGTTCATAAATACTGTCTTGACCTTATGTGCACACAAACAGGTCAGAGGTTAGGGAGGCAGAGATGTGTGAGGATGTTTATAGATGCTGTGTTAACCTGTCTATACTTTATGTACTGAGCAAGAGTTCAATGAGGCACAGATGATTGACTCCGTTCATTCATAGGCAGAGATGGGTGAGGCTGTTTATAGATATTGTGTTAACCTGTCTATACTTTACGTACTAAGCAAGAGTTCAATGAGGCACAGATGATTGACTCCGTTCATTAATACTGCGTTGACCTTCCTATTTACCAGAGCAAGCAATGGTTGAGTAAGACATAGATGCTTAAGTTCGTTCATGAGTAGCCAACTGTCTTAGCTTTTCTATTCATCAAGACAAGCGTTGAATAAGGTAGAGATGTTTAAGTCTTTATGAATATTTTGTTAACCTTTCTGTTCACTAAATTAAGGGTTGAGTAAGATATAGATGCTGGAGTTAGTTCATGAATATTGTGTTAACCTCTTTATACACCAATACAAGGGTTCAGTAAGGGCTAGATGCTTGAGTGTATTCATATATTGTGTTCACCTTTCTATACACCAATGCAAGGGTTCAGTAAGGGCTAGATGCTTGAGTGTATTCATATATATTGTGTTCACCTTTCTATACACCAATGCAAGGGTTCAGTAATGTCTAGATGCTTGAGTGTATTCATATATATTGCGTTCACATTTCTATACACCAATGCAAGAGTGCAGTATATAAGGCAGAGATGCTTGAGTTACCGTCGTTTCTTAAGGCAATGTTTCGATGGATTGATTTTTGTGGCAATGTCTTGAAGCGCTGATTTAATTTTAAGGCAAGTTTTTTGGGTGGGTTTAATATAGATTGATTTGATTGATAGATAGAATTGGCAGATATATAGGAACTCTGATCTCCCACCCTTATGTCACTCAATTAGGTACAGGTCCAATTTTATCTCTTCTAAGAGGAAAACGAAAATATTGTTACTACTTCAAAATTATCACTACTACTACTACTACTACTACTACTACTACTTCTATTCCTACCTACCTACCTACCACAGCCATCACCTCCACCACCACCTACCGCTACCTGCCCTAACGATATAGTATACCTTTTTTTCTCTTTTACGTAGAAGGTCGGGGACGGGGGAGGGTGGGGGGTGGGGGGGGGGAGGGGAAGAGGAGAACTAAAAGAAACCGAAAAGAACAGAAGTGGAGGGAAAAAAAGGTCACCCCGCCCCTGTCAGCTTCGATGGTGACTAAGTTTTTTTCTTTGGTTTTTTTCTTCTTCCTTTTATCGTGGAAGGGAATTTTGTCTCTTTAAAAGGCCAACGGAGAAGGGGAAGATATTTAAAGAAAGAAAAGAAGAGTAAAGAAATAGTAGTAGTAGTAGTAGTTGTAGTAGTAGTAGTAGTAGTATAGGAAGAAGAAGAAGAAGAAGAAGAAGATGAAGGCGAAGAAAAAAGAGAAAAAAATGAAGAAAATGAGGAAGAAAATATGAAAAAACAAGAAGTAGAAGAAAAAGAAAACGAAGAAGTAGAAAAAAAAGAAAGAAAAAAATAAACAATAACAAATAAGAAACAAAAAAAAAGAAAATAACAATAATAATAACAATGAATAATAAATAAAAAAAAACAATAAAGAAAATAAAAGAAAACATTGACTCTATAGGCGTTATCTTTCCTCCTCTCTCCCTTTCTTTCCTCCCCCCTCCCCCCTCCCTCCCCCCCCTCCTCCCCTAAGAAAATCCAGGTAAAGGTAAGGTTGGGGGCGTACTCTAGAGCCGCGCGTGACCTCAGTGCGCATCTCCGAACCACTGAGTCTGTGCTGGGTCACGCTAGAGAATTACCCTGCCCTCTCCTTTCCCTCCCTTTTCTTTCCTTCCTTTTCTCTCTCTCTCTCTCTCTCTCTCTCTCTCTCTCTCTCTCTCTCTCTCTCTCTCTCTCCTCCACCTTTCCCCTTCTCACCTCCTTCTTCCTTCTCCTCCTCCTCCTCCTCCTCCTCCTCCTCCTCTTTCCCCTCTTCACCTCCCTCACTCTTCCTTTCCTTCCCTTTCCTCCATTTTGTCGCCTTCCTTTTTTCTTTTCTCTCCTTCCTTTCCTCCTCCTCCTCCTCTTCCTCCTCCTTCTTCCTCCTCTCCTCCTCCTCCTCCTCCTCCTCTTCTTCTTTCCCCTCTTCTAATCCCTCACACAAGACAATATCCTTTTCCTTTCCCTTTCCTTCTTTCTTTCCCTTTCTCTCCTTCCTTTCCTCCTCCTTCTCTTCCTCATCCTCCCTCCTGCTCCTCCTCCTCCTCCTCTTCTATACCCTCTCCATCTCCTTCACGCTAGACAGTTTCCCCGCCCCTCCCTTTCCTCTCATTATTTTCTCTTCCTCCTCCTCCTCCTCCTCCTCCTCCTCCTCCTCCTCTTTCCCCTCCTCTTTATTTATTTATTTTCCTCTCTGTTCCCTCCCTTTCACCTCCTCACCTTCCTCCCTTTCTCTCCCTTTGTTCTCTTCTTCTCTCTCTCTTTTTCCTCCCTTCCTCCCTCGCTTTCCCCTCCCTTACCTCTCCTTATTTTCCTCTTCTTTCTCTTCCTTTCTCCCTTCCTCCTCTTTCCCTTTCCTTCTCTTTCCTCTCCTTATTTCCCTTCCTCTTTTTCTTTCCCTCCCTTCCTCTTTCCTTTTCTCCTCCTCACCTTCCTCCCTTTCCCTTCCTTTCCTCCTTCTTTTTACTCCCTTTTTCCTTTCTTCCTCCCTCCCTCTTTCCCTCCCTTAACTCTCCTTACTTTCCTCTGCTTTCTCTTCCTTTCTCCCTCCTTTCTCCTCCTCCCTCCTTTTTCCTTTCCCTTCTCTTTCCTCTCCTTATTTTCCTTCCTCTTTTTCTTTCCCTCCCTTCCTTCCCTCCTTTTCCCTCCCTTTTTCCTTCCTTCCTCACTCCCTTTCCTTTCCTCTCTTTTTTCCCTCCCTTTTCCCTCCCTTCCTCTCTCCCCTTTCTTTTTTTTACCTCCGTCTCACGCAATGCCATTCCTTTTCCTTTCCCTTTTCTCCTTTTTTTCTCTCCCTTCCCTCCCTTCTTCCCTCCCTTCCTCCCTTTCCTCCCTCCTCCCCTATTTACCATTCCCCTCAAAATAGGTTCACGCAATGCACTCCTTCCTCCCTCCCTCTACTCCCTTCTCTTCTCCCTTCTCTTCCCCTTCTTTACCATCCCCTCCCTTCTTCCTCCCTTCACCTCCCTTCCTTCTCCTGTCACCCCTTTCCTTCACCCCTCTTATCCCTTCCCTTATCATCCTTCCCCATTCCTCCCTTCTCTCCCCTTCACCTCCCTCCCTTATTACTCCTTCCACCCCTAAAAAAAAAATGAAGGGTAGGGAAAAATCGTCCATTATTGCTCCTTCGTGATAGAAAAATGGAGAGCGGGGCATAAAAGGGCTAACACACACACACACACACACACACACACACACACACACACACACACACATCAGATAAGGCTTTGGTAGGGGTCGTGTCAGTATGTCCAAGGGTAGTTTTATGAGCCTGGTGATAGTCTTTGAATGTGATAAAAATAACTATGATTTTATTTCAGTGACTATTTCTCCTTATGACTTTATTTCTGCCCAGCGTGGTGATGGTGGTGGTGGTGGTGGTGATGATGGTGGTGGTGGTGATCATCTCGCTAGGAGGCAGACTGGGCAAAGAGGTCAAGGAGGTCAGGGCAGGTTATATTAGGAGGAGAGGAGGAGGAGGAGGAGGAGGAGGAGACTGAGGAGGCACGGGATGGAGAGAGAAAAATAGTCCACACACACACACACACACACACACACACACACACACACACACACACACACACACACACACACACACACACACATCACTAGGACAGATAATTGTGATGGATAATAATGAAGTAAAGTGGAGGAAGGAAGGAAGGAAGGAAGGAAGGAAGCAAAAGAAGGACCGATCATCACGAAAGGAGAAGGAAAGGTGAAGCAGAAGGAGGAGGAGGAAGAGGAGAAGAAGAGGAAGAAGAAGAAGAGGAGGAGGAGGATGTTATGGGTAAAAGATTAGGAAGGGGAGAAAGGAAGGGTTGGACCCACTTTGTTACTGGAATAGGAGAGGAGGAGGAGGAGGAGGAGGAGGAGGAGGAAAAGAAAAAGGGAAGGAGGAGGAAGTGGGGTAAAAAGTTAAGAGGGGAGAGAAAAAGATAAAAACCAAGGAGGAGGAGGAGGAGGAGGAGGAGGAGGAGGAGGAGGAGGAGGAGAGAGAGAGAGAGAGAGAGAGAGAGAGAGAGAGAGAGAGAGAGAGAGAGAGAGAGAGAGAGAGAGAGAGAGAGAGAGAGAGAGAGAGAGAGACGGGGCACCATCCATTCTTTCTTCCTTTCTTCCTTCCTTCCTTCCTTCCCTCCCTCCTCCTCCTCCTTCCTTTCCTTCCTCTCTCATCTTCCCTTTTCTCATTTTCTCCGGTGAAACATAACTTTGTCCTCCTCCTCCTCCTCCTCCTCCTCCTCCTTTTTCTTCTCTTCTCCTTCTTCCTCCTCCCATCCTCTTTTACCTTGTACCCTCTTTTCCTTCCATTTCTTCTTCCTCCCCCTCCTCCTCTTCTTCTTCTTCCTTCTCTTCCTCCCTCCCCTTCCCCTCCCCCTTCCCCGCCCTCACCCCATATAGTTTAGTTAATAAGGGAGTCGTTGCATCATCGTCCTCCTCCTCCTCCTCCTCCTCCTCCTCCTCCTCCTCCTCCTCCTCCCTTTCGTAATAGCCAGGACCAGTTTGCTAATTGAATCGGTCTCTTCCCATTACCATTTTTTTATAAGGTGGAGTTGGATGTCCAGGCCCCTGCAAAGCGATTCTTTTACCCCTCCCCCCCTTCCCATCAGCCCCTTCCAGCCCCCTCCAACCCCCCCAGACCCCTCCCGTCTTCCCCTTCAGCCCCTTCAACCCCTCTCCCTGTTACTTCTCCTCCCCCTTCCCTTCAGCCCCCCAACACAATCCACCCCCTGATATTATCCCCCTCCCCTTCAATCCAGCCCCCCTCAAGCTCCCCAGACCCCTCCCGTCTTCCCCTTCAGCCCCTTCAACCCCTCTCCCTGTTACTTCTCCACCCCCTTCCCTTCAGCCCCCCAGCACAATCCATCCCCTGATATTACCCCGTTTCCCTTCCCTTCAGCTCCCCTCCAGCCCCCTTCAAGCTTCCCAAATCCCTCCCGTCTTCCCTTTCAGCCCCTTCAACCCCTCTCCCTGTTACTTCTCCTCCCCCTTCCCTTCAGCCCCCCAACACAATCCACCCCCTGATATTATCCGGCTCCCCTTCACTCCAGACCCCCTCCAGCCCCCTTCAAGCTCCCCAGACCCCTCCCGTCTTCCCTTTCGGCCCCTTCAACCCCTCTCCCTGTTACGCCTCCTCCCCCTCCCCTTCAGCCTGTGTTATAGTAGGATATCAATGTGTTATTATTATTGTTATTATTTAATATCATCATAACATTATAACAATACATTGATATCTTACTATAACAAGCCCCCCAACACAATCCACCCCCTGATATTATCCTGTTTCCCTTCCCATCAGCCCCTTCCAGCCCCCTTCAAGCTCCCAAAATCCCTCACGCCTTCCCCTTCAGCCCCTTCAATCTCTCCGCCTCCTGCTGCTACCCTTGTTTAAGCCCCCAGACCCCTGCCAGAAGAAGGAAGATGATGCAAAGAAAGGAAGGAAGAAGGGAAGCAAAAGAGGTTAGGATTGGAAGGAAAGAGGAAAAAAAAATGAAGAAGGAAGGAAGGAAGGAGAAACTGCCTGAGAGAGAGAGAGAGAGAGAGAGAGAGAGAGAGAGAGAGAGAGAGAGAGAGAGAGAGAGAGAGAGAGAGAGAGAGAGAGAGAGAGAGAGAGAGAGAGAGAGACAGTGTGTGTGTGTGTGTGTGTGTGTGTCTAACCCCCCACCCCCCCCACCCCGGCACGCCAACCATCCGTCTTGTCGCCGCCCAACACATAACTCTCCCGCCAATCTACTCCCGCGTTTCGGCAATTAGGATTAATTAACAAGAAAGCAATTAGCCTTCCCTTGCCGACCCATGAGAGAGAGAGAGAGAGAGAGAGAGAGAGAGAGAGAGAGAGAGAGAGAGAGAGAGAGAGAGAGAGAGACCTATATTTGTGTGTGTGTGTGTGTGTGTCACGCGTGCGGGAGGATCGCGGCTGAACACCGGCTGTCAGGGGGCCGGAGCGGGGAGGGACGCACTAGAGGACACCGTCACGCAGGGAACAAAAACAGCGGGAAAAGGTCCGCGTGGCCTCGCAAGGTTGACAGGGAGACACAGACAAGACAGCCGCTGAATGGAGAAGGCTCGGGTGTGTCTAATGTGTTGCTGTTACTGTCACTCTGACATTCCTCGCCAGCAGGAAACTGCCTAAAGTAACCTGGGGAATGCCTTACGGTGAGGAAATTAACATAACCATAGAATTACAGAAGCACAAACACTCTACATATCACCTTTCGGAATCTGTGGTATGTGTGTGTGTGTGTGTGTGTGTGTGTGTGTGTGTGTGTGTGTGTATACAGTGAGTAAACAGCACAAGGGTCAAAAACAAAAACAAAACAAGAAGCCTGCTTACCAATGCTGGGAAACTGTAATAACGCTGAGAAAAATCACGAAACGGTGTGCCGGGAATCGAACCCAGGCCTTTAAAACAGAAGCCAAGGCAGCGAAAACCCGGACTTTGTTCTGAATGCCGGGGTTCGATTCCCGGCACTCACTGGTGAACATTTCGAGAGAGAGAGAGAGAGAGAGAGAGAGAGAGAGGTGGGGGGTTGATCAAAAGCAATGAAGTAATAGGCAAACATTCCCGAGTTGAGTGCGTCCATGTGTGTGTGTTCCGGACAATTATTGTTGATTAATTTGTATTGCGAGTTTAATCTAATTCAATCGTAATCATTTATCAACACGGAAGGGATTGTTTTTGTTTGAACCGGTGTTGCTGGCGGTGATGGTGGTGGTGGTGGTCGTAGTAGTAATAGTAGTAGTAGTAATAGTAGTAGTAGTAGTAATAGTAGTAGTAGTAGTAGTAGTAGTAGTACCGGTAGTAGGAATAGTAGCAGCAGTAGTAGTAGTAGTAGTAGGAGGAGGAGACAGTAGCAGTAGTAAGCAGTAAGCAATTATGTATCTTCTACTTATTTTGAAGCAATATGTATCTACTAATTATAACGTAGCTTTTCTGACATAATTTCTCATTTTGGTTATCGTCTCTCTAAGATGCTGCCACCTTCGATATCTCACACCACAGATCTAATTAACAGTTCTTTATTTACGAAGTTCACCCCTTTCAGTATTTTAATTTCACACTAGTATATTTTTCCCCTTATTTCGCATTACTGTATCTCTGAAGTGCTTAATAACCTGTGATCATACACTTTTGCAGCTCCATATTAACGATGAAAGCACCTCTCTCATTTCCTTTTTCTCTTTGATCACTTTTTCTCTTTTCACTTATTCTCTTCTCCTCCTCTTTATTTTTCTTTTCCTCTCTTTTTTCATTTTATTTATGAAGAACACACACCCTCCTCTCTTTCTTTTTCTCTTTCTCTTTTATCACTTTCTCCTTTTTCACTTACCCCTTTCTCTTTCTCTTTTTCTCTTCCTCTCTCTTTTTTCTCTATATTTATAATGAAACCCCTCTCTCTTTCTCTTTTCTTCTCTTCCCTTCTGTTTCCTCTCTTTCCTCGTCTCCTTCCTTCTTTCAGCATATATATTGTTGTAAGGCTGCATTTTTATTTTTTATGACTGAAGAATACTAATGAACCTTTAAAACACTACCAAATGTGATATTTTACACTACTACCAGAATTCTATGATTAAAATTTACAAGGTTTTTCATATTCCCGTTCAGTATAATTATGAGACTGGGATATTTATACTCTTTTCATTTACTTTGAATTGGTGAAACTGTAATCAAAATGCAGTCAATATGATGCGCTTTCTCACACTGCCAGAGTTAAATGTTAATGGTTATTTATTTCCCTGTTCAGAATAATAATCAGGTTAAGCAGATCCTGATGTTCCGACCTTGACTTTCCTCCTCTTTTACCTACATAGGCTATACTTCCTTATATAGCTCTTATATCGAGCTTCTTTCTCGGTTATCAAATTATTAAGCTTTTTTCTCACGTTTCACTTCTTATATTCACCTCCATAACCTCTCTATCACTTCCTTCAGTATAAATAAAAAGGTCACTTCTAAGGATCCGAACATACTGAAATGGCTGCTTCAAAATATCAAAATTGTCAACACAATGCGGAGATCTGCCTTCGTTTCCCTTATTTCACGGCATTTATACTCCTATACACAATTATTATAAGGCTTTTCCCCGTGCAGTATGGCAAGGAATGTTAGGCTATATCTTTATCTTTTTATTATTTAGATTAGCATACCTTTAAAACGCTGCCCTTTGTTCTTTCTTATACTATCACGGTTCCATATTAAATTCATAACGAAGAATACTTGCAAGGCTCTTTCTTCTTTTCAGTGTAGTAAATTTATAGGCTAATAGGCATACCATTTTTCCTATGTTAGATTAGTATACTTTAAAAACGCCACCCTTTTGGTCTTTCTTCCTCTATCACGGTTCTATATTAAATTTGTGACGAAAAATACTTGCAAGGCTCTTTCTCCTTTTCAGTGTAGTAAATATATAGGCTAATAGGTATACCATTTTTCCTATGTTAGATTAGTATACTTTTAAAACGCCACCCTTTTGGTCTTTCTTACTCTATCACGGTTCTATATTAAATTTGTGACGAAAAATACTTGCAAGGCTCTTTCTCCTTTTCAGCGTATTGAAATTGCTAGGCTAATAGGTATGCCATTTTTCCTATGTCAGATTAGCGAACCTTTAAAACACTGCCCAATGTTCTTTCTTATAGTTCATGGTTTTATATTAATAATGAAAAACACCTACAAGGCTCTTTCTCCTATTCAGCGTATTGAAATTGCTAGGCTAAAAGGTATGCCATTTTTCCTGTGTCAGATTAGCGAACCTTTAAAACACTGCTCTAAGTTCGTTCTTATAGTTCATGGTTTTATATTAATAATGAAAAACACCTACAAGGCTTTTTCTCCTTTTCAACGTATTGAAATTGCTAGGCTAATAGGTATGTCAGATTAGCGAACCTTTAAAACGCTGCTCTAAGTTCGTTCTTATAGTTCACGGTTTTATATTTGACACCAAGAACACCTGCAAAGCTTTTTCTCCTTTTCAGTTGATATTAAACTTGATAGGCTATTAGGTATATATATATTTTTTTCCTATGTCAGACTAGCGTACCTCTAAAACGCTGCCCTATGTTAATTCATGGTTCTAAAGCATTCTCAACGCTTTAAAACACTGAATAATACCCACTGTAGACTAAAGATTAATTGCCTCGTGGAAATTGGCAAAAAAAAACTTTAAAAAATATATATCTTACATCTCCCGGGCGTGCGTCGTCTGCTCCTGCTGGTGATGACGATGATGGTGATGATGGTGTCCAGGGAGGAGGTGTAGACAAACAGGGTTCCAGTCACCATAATTATTACATAAACCTTTGTGCTCTTTCCTCCAGGCACTCTTCGGATCACTATTCTTGGTTTTACACTTCTTTTCGTCTCCTTTCGGTCTCCACTCCGTCATAGCGAGTCCCCGCGAGTACGTAACCACCTTTACGGCATCAATAATCAACTGGATCTTGTCTCTTATTGGTTGTTTTATGGGGGTGGAATTTTGTTTACCGTGACGACCATTAAGATACCAACAAGTCTGCCTTTCCAACGGTAGCTTAATTTCTGTTGTCAGTTCTTGATTCATGGATTTCAACATATCTTTTCCATCTTTTTCTTTATTTTCATAGCAATATTGTTCTATTCATGATATTTTTTACGTCCAAGATGAATAAATTTCCCCAAGAGTGGAGAGAAAATGAGAGGAGAGGGGAGAGAAGGATGTTTTGACAGTCTCTAGAAAGCAAATATTACCACTGTCAAGAAAAACAAAGGAGAGAGGAGATAAGAAAAGAGAGGAGAAGGGAGAAGAGAATATAAGATGAGGTTGGGAAAAGGGAGGAGGAGGAAGAGGAGGAGGAATTGTTCGAACACCTGTCCTCGTCTTCATCATCATTATCATCCATTTTCCGTCCCTTTTCTCGATTTTATGATGAGGCTAGGCGTTTGATAACTATCCTACAGCTACCCCCATCAAGTATCTCTTTCTCATTAACGCAGAGTGGTTAAATATGTCCTTCGCCAATCCCCATGTATTTCAGT
>NC_066573.1:6321459-6328959 GCF_024679095.1 Eriocheir sinensis | reverse complement strand
TTCTTATATGATAATAAAATTTCCTGATCATTTCACTCCTTTATTTTCCTCTTCCTTATTTCCTCTCATTCCCATTGTTTTTATGTACATTTCATCTCTTTATCCCTTTTTTATCGTTCTTATATTTCCATTTCATCATTATCATTTCCTTACAACGATATAATAATGCAATTTCCTCATCATTTCAGCTCCCTATTTTTCTCTTCCTTATTTCCTCTCATTCCCATTATTTTTATGTACATTTCATCTCTTTATCCCCTTTTTTATCGTTCTTATATTTCCATTTCATCATCATCATTCCCTTACAACGATGATAATAATAATAATGTATGTTAACAGCGTATATGCCAGTGCGGGTTATTGAATGCCTAGCCAGCGACCACGAGTGTTTCAGCGGGGTTGTTGTCCGCGTCTTGTGTATCTTCATTGTTAACTATTGTTACTCGTTTATCTCTGACTGTCCGTCCACGTCCATCTACACACTCCTTATACATATTGTTCCACACACACACACCAACATTTATGCCATCCACACTTCACAGCATTCTTACACACGCATACACAAACAAACACCTATTCTATGTGCTGTGCTTGTCCTAATGACCTTTGTATGTTTGCCCAAATAAAGTAACCCTGGCGGATATGAGTTTCTCTATCCGTGAACCAATTAGCATTTAGAACACTCGCTACCACCAACAGGGTCACCTTTCCCGCGTGTCCGCAGCGGGGCGGCGGGGGTGTCAGGTTAAGCGTCCTAGAAGTGTGCCTTGCGCGGTGACCTTCTGTTATAGCTCATCGGTGGCTCAGTCGGTTTACTGCCCTGATTTATGTTCTCCAGGCCCGGGTTCGAATCCTGGCACTCGTATTCAACGCAGGCAACACACACACACACACACACACACACATTGAGAGAGAGAGAGAGAGAGAGAGAGAGAGAGAGAGAGAGAGAGAGAGAGAGAGAGAGAGAGAGAGAGAGAGAGAGAGAGCGCATCATCTGTTCTTAAAGTGGAGAAAAATGGCCAAACAACACCTCGACGAGAGAGAGAGAGAGAGAGAGAGAGAGAGAGAGAGAGAGAGAGAGAGAGAGAGAGAGAGAGAGAGAGAGAGAGAGAGAGAGAGAGAGAGAGAAGGAAGAAGAAAGAATGGAAGAGAGGAGAAAGGGAAGGAAGAGGGAAGAAAGAGAGAGAAGGAAGGTAGAAGAAGAGTAGGGCAGTGAGATAGAAAGGAAGAGAGGACAGAAAAAGGGAAAAAGAAGAGAAAGAAGGGAAGTAAGAAAGAGGGGAATAGAGGAGAGAGGAAAGGAAGATTGAAGAGAATGAAAGGAAGGGAAGAAGGAGAGAAAGAAAGAGAGAAGGAAAGGAAAGGAAAGGCGTTGAACCGAAAGATGAATGTATGTGTGTGTGTGTGTGTGTGTGTGTGTGTGTGTGTGTGTGTGTGTGTGTGTGTGTGTGTGTGTGTGTGTGTGTGTGTGGATTGATTTCCATTCCACCTTCGTTTCCTTTCTGTGTAAACATTCAACACCAGACATTTGGCGGTGGTGGTGGTGGTGGTGGTGGTGGTGCTTGTGGTGGTGATGGTGATGGTGGTGGTGATGGTGGTGATGACTTCTTCTCCTCCTCCTCCTCCTCCTCCTCCTCCTCCTCCTCCTCCTCCTCCTCCTCCCCTGCTCTTTTTTTTCTCTTCTTCATTCGTTATTTTTCTCATTTATTAATTTTCCATATTAATTCATTTATTCTCTCTCTCTCTCTCTCTCTCTCTCTCTCTCTCTCTCTCTCTCTCCTTCCTCCCCCTACCCCCACACACACACACACTGGTTCGCTACTCCTGTATTTACAAACGCGGTAGGAAGGGACGCGAACAGCTGTGGGAGGTTGTGTATAGGCGTTGCAGCTGGCCTCGTGTTCCCCTCTGCCCTCCTCGGCTCTCCTAAGTGCTGCCTATACTTCCAGACCCTAGCCCTTACGCCCGTGTCTGTGTATGTGAGGGTAACGCAGTATGCTCAGACGCTATCGGCTCTCCCAACCTCTATAAAAAGTCTGGTTATAGGGATTTTGTGATCAATATCGAGAGAGACGAATATGCTTGGAGGCTGATCCCAACCCTGACAGATAAGATAATAGGGATGACATAAAATTGGATACGTGTTTTAATCAGTTTAAAAGTCTGGTTATATTTCCAGTCCTCAGAGGAAATTTGTCGTGTTTAAGTGGAGAGACACAGAGATAGACAAACAGGAAGGTAAACACACAGACAGACGAAGAGAGAATGGCTAACAGACAGATATACCATGGTGTCAAACTTCCTCAAGACTATTAACTGTAGCAGCGACGGACCAAATTTGTGGCTTTACCGTGTAGCAACGACGGGCCAAATTTGTGGCTTTACCGTGTAGCAACGACGGGCCAAATTTGTGGCTTTACCGTGTAGCAGCGACGGGCCAAATTTTTGTCATGATAAAGACCCCCCAAAATAGATGATGCATAAACTGATCACAAATGCGTTGATATATATTATGGAATAGTGTGTGTGTGTTGATTTTTTTTCATTAATTCGCTTAGAGGGGCCTTTAAGAAACATGACCCCCGCAGCTACCGGGTTAACCCCTTCAGTGAGGATTTCCTACAAAAAGACATCACCAAACTACAGGAATGGAACAAAAAGTGGCTTCTACAATTCAAGGAAGAAAAATGTAAAGTCCTGCACATTGGTAGGGGATATAAAGCATACCAAAACCATATGGGAAACACTCCACTATCCACCACAGAGACGGAGAAAGACCTGGGACTGTATGTTACCAGGCCACCAGTGTAAGCCAAATCCGTGTCAATCGCAGCGGACGGGTTAAAACTACCCACGGAAATACTACTAAGACAACCTCAACGAAAGCCTTATCAAACGCTTCCGGCTCTCACAACCACTATTTCCAAAGAGCAAAAAGAAGATTAGTCGGGTTCTAATGAGTATAATATCACATTCATGGTACGGAAGCCTTGTCAAACTACCACTAGGCTCATAAAACTACCCATGGAAATACTACTAACACAACCTCAACGAAAGCCTTATCCAATGTGTGTGTGTGTGTGTGTGTGTGTGTGTGTGTGTGTGTGTGTGTGTGTGTGTGTGTCTCGCGTGGTTCCCTCCCTCCCTCCTCACGACATCTCTCAAGGTAAAACTCTCAACGTCAAGGGTCCAAACTCCTTCCCTTTCCTCCTTCCCTCCCTCCCTCCCTCCTTCGTTTCCTCCTTCTCTCCTTCCCTCCATTCCTTACTTTTAACATCCTTCTCCCCTTCCTTCCCTCCTTCCTTTCTCTACCTCCCTCCTTCCCTCCCTTCCTCCTTCCTTCATTTCTTTCCTTCCTTCGTTTCCTCCCTTTTCCTCTCCCTCCCTCTCTTAATTTTTTCCTCCCCCTTTTTTTCTCTCCTTATCTCTCCTGCCCTTCTCTCATGTCTTCTCTCTCCCTTTTCCTCCCTTCTCTCCCTTTCCTCCTCCCTCCTTTTTTTCTCTCGTTTTTTTCCTCCTTCCATTCTAATCCTTATCTTCCTCCTCCTCCTCCTTCTCCGTTTTCTTCTTGTTTTCAGCCCTTCTATTCCTCCTCCTCCTCCTCCTTCTTCTCCTCTTCCACTTCCTCCTCCTCCTCCTCTTTTAGTCTCCTCTTTCTCTTCCTTCCCTCACTCTCTCTATGTCTCTTGCTGTTTTTTCTCTTTCCATTCTACCCTCCTCCTCCTCCTCCTTCTCCTCTTCTTCCTCTTCCTCCTCTTCATCTTGTTGTCCTTCCTCTTATTCTTCATCTCCCTCCCTCCTTCTAAAACCTTTCCCTTCCACTCCCTTGCTTTCCGTCTCTCTCTCCCTCTCGCTTGTTCACGATCACTGGAAAAGATAGATAGATGGAGAGATAGATAGATAGATAGATAGGTAGAGAGGCGGGAAAGTAAATAAGGAAAGTTGAAAGAATGAAAAGAGAGATAGAAAGAAGAGAGAGAAGAAGAAAGAGGAAGATAAATTATGTGTTGTGAGGACAGTGGAATGTTGACATGTTAAGAAGAAAACCTGATGCCTATTATGTTACAGTTACCCCCCCCCCTCACACACACACACACACACACACACACACACACACACACACACACACACACACACGTCCCCTCTCTCTCTCTCTCTTCTCGGAGTAGCCCTCTTGTTTTTCTTTTCTTCCTTTTTTCTTTTTTTCTTTTTTCCTCCTCTTTGATTTGACGTTTTGACTCACGAGATTGCGTCATCAGGGCGGTGGTGGTGGTGGTGGTGGTGGTGGCGATGGCGTTGTTGTTGTTGTTTTTGGTGGTGGTGGTGGTGGTGGTGGTGGTGATGCCGTTGCTGTTGTTGGTGGTGGTGGTGTTGGGAGTGACGCTGGTGGTAGTGATCATGGTGGTGGTGGCGGTGGTGGTGACGCTGGTGGTGGTGACGCTGGTGGTAATGATCATGTCGGCGGTGGTGGCGGTGGTGGTGATGGCGCTGACTCGACCCTTCCAGACCAACGAGCCGGTAATGGCGCACCCTTCCCGCACCACCGATCAGCTCGGGACATGATCGTCGCCGCGCCAAAAAGACAAAGAGCGAATCGTCCAGTAATAACCGTTGACGCGCGCCATTATTGCCACGAATATTAAACAACGAACCGCTCATAATGGAACCTCTCCCTCCCTCCTACACACATACACACACATACACACACATATATACACGTTTCTGTTCCTGTTTTACTCATTCTTACTTTCTTCATTTCTTTTTTCCTTGTTTTTGTTCCTTTTAATAGTTCCTTTGGTACCGCTGTGGACTTCCTTCATTGCTTCTTGCCTTGTTTTGTTCCTTTGGTACCGCTGTGGACTTTCTTCATTCCTTCTTTCCTTGTTTTTCTTCCTTTGAATAGTTCCTTCGGTGCCGCTGTGGCGTGAAATCTATCCTGCCATTTATTAAAGCCCCGTTCACAGTGTGCCGACTCTGGGCCACAACAACCCAGCGACTCAAGGTATACGAGGTCTTGGGTGTGAAATGCTGATATGAAAGGGTCGCCCATGATCGGAAAGAGGTCTAGAAATGATCGTCGGATGCTAAATCGATACAATGTGAAGGGGACCGAAGTAACTGTGTATTCTTAAACGTTTCGGAGCCCAAGCACACATATTTGACAAGGCTTTCGTGGGCATTATGGGCATTTCTAGGGGTAGTTTAACCCAATAGCTGCGGGGATCATGTTTCTTAAGGGCGAGAAAAATGAGAAAAAATCATCACTCACGCAAACCATTTCATAATACATATCAACGCATTTGTCATCAGTATATGCATCATCTCTTTTTTGGGGGGTTATATCATGGCAAAAATTTGGCCCCCGTCGCTGGTACACGGTAAAGCCACAAATTTGGCCCGTCGCTGGTACACGGTAAAGCCACAAATTTGGCCTGTCGCTGGTACACGGTAAAGCCACAAATTTGGCCCGTCGCTGGTACACGGTAAAGCCACAAATTTGGCCCCCGTCGCTGGTACACGGTAAAGCCACAAATTTGGCCCGTCGCTGGTACACGGTAAAGCCACAAATTTGGCCTGTCGCTGGTACACGGTAAAGCCACAAATTTGGCCCGTCGCTGCTACACGGTAAAGCCACAAATTTGGCCCGTCGCTGGTACACGGTAAAGCCACAAATTTGGCCCGTCGCTGGTACACGGTAAAGCCACAAATTTGGCCCGTCGCTGGTACACGGTAAAGCCACAAATTTGGCCTGTCGCTGGTACACGGTAAAGCCACAAATTTGGCCCCCGTCGCTGGTACACGGTAAAGCCACAAATTTGGCCCCCGTCGCTGGTACACGGTAAAGCCACAAATTTGGCCCCCGTCGCTGGTACACGGTAAAGCCACAAATTTGGCCCCCGTTGCTGGTACACGGTAAAGCCACAAATTTGGCCCGTCGCTGGTACACGGTTAATGACTCTGATGGTAGTTTGATCCTTCTACACTATGAAGGTGAAAACGACTCATGAAAACTCGATTCCTTTCCCTTTTAGCCTTTGGAAGTAGATGATGTTAGAGGCGGAAGCGTCTGAAAATACCAACCCATTTCACAAGGCTTTCGTTTGGATTTGGGACATTTCCATAGGTAGTTTTATAACCCGATTGGTATAGATTGACTTTTCCTTTTTTATATTTTTTTACAGCTAAGGAGGCAGTTCAAGGGCGTAAAGAAAAAAATATAAAAAAAGCCCGCTACTCACTGCTCCCGAACAGAGGCCAAAGGAGTGTCCAAAAAGAGCATGAAAGTGAAAAAAACTCATTGGAACGCGTATAATCACATTTTCGGCTTTTGGAAATAGCTGATATGAGAGGCAAATGCGTCTGAGAATGCCAACCTCTAGAGTCGGCACAGCGTGAAGGAGGCCTAAGCGTGCGATCTACCAGCATATTTACAACTCAGCGTGCAGTTTACTTCCACTACAGGAACCTTGCACTTCACGGTGACGATAAAATAAGTTGAATAGCGCCGAATATTGATTTACTATTATATGACACCACCATAGAAGTCCAGAAGATTGTTTTCTCGTTTAAATGCAACTGCCGTTTCCTCTGTCTAAATGCCACGTCCGTAGAAATCTTTTAACAATATTGTCTAATATTTTCTCGTTTTTCTGCGTGTTTGGAAGGATGATTGGGTGTTTGAATGTGATTATTGGTGGGTTTTTTCATTTTTTCGTTTTTCTGCATGTTTGGAAATGTGTTTGTGTGATTTTTTTTTGTGTTTTTTAGTGTTTTTTGTTTGTTTTGTTTTTGCGTGTTTGGAAGGGTGATTGGATGTTTGAAGGTGATTTTTGGTGTGTGTTTTTAATATTTCGTCGCTTTTCTGCGTGTTTGGAAATGTATTTGCTGATTTTGTGGGATTTTTTTTCAGTAATTTTTAGTGTTTTTTCAGGAAATTTTTGGTGTTTTTTCAGTAATTTTTGGTGTTTTTTCAGTAATTTTTGGTGTTTTTTCAGTAATTTTTAATGTTTTTTCAGTAATTTTTGGTGTTTTTTCAGTAATTTTTTGGTGTTTTTTCGATGTATGGAAATGTGTTTGGTGTTTGAAGGCGATTTTTGCAGCCCATTCAAAGCCCCATTTCCTATAAAAAAACGTCACATTTGCAGTTAAGCAGAATGACTTACCCTGACGTTATCTGTTAGCTCCCTTTCTGTGTGTGTGTGTGTGTGTGTGTGTGTGTGTGTATGCCTGGGCGCCGATATGTTTAAGGATAAGGGCCCCGGTGTGCGTGCTGGTCTCCCGAGCACTCATGTTCCCCACCCATTAATTTGTTCGCTTATTCCCGAGTCCCGCTGAGTGTCGGAGGGGATTGTGTGTGCATGCCTGACCTGACCTTGCGTGCTGGCTGTGTGTGTGTGTGTGTGTGTGTGTGTGTGGTCAATATTGCGTCATCTGTGTACATAAGCTCAGACGAGGAAGATTTAAATATAGGATTAGATTATGAGAGAGAGAGAGAGAGAG
>NC_066573.1:6273959-6316459 GCF_024679095.1 Eriocheir sinensis | reverse complement strand
CTTTCTCCCTTTCTTCTTTCTCTGTTTCTTTCTTTAATTTTCTTTCTTTCTTTCTTTCTTTTTCTCGCCAATTCAGAAGGGAAAAAAATAGTACTGTATCCCCTTCTCTTCTTTCATTTCTTTCTTTCGTTCTTTCTCCCTTTCTCCCTTTCTTCTTTCTCTGTTTCTTTCTTTAATTTTCTTTCTTTCTTTCTTTTCTTTTTTCGCCAATTCAGAAGGAACACTAAATAGTACTGTATCGCCTTCCTCTCTTCTTTCATTTCTTTCTTTCGTTCTTTCTTCCTTTCTCCCTTTCTTCTTTCTCTGTTTCTTTCTTTAATTTTCTTTCTTTCTTTCTTTTCTTTTTTCGCCAATGCAGAAGGAACACAAAATAGTACTGTACCCCCTTCCTCTCTTCTTTCATTTCTTTCTTTCGTTCTTTCTCCCTTTCTTCTTTCCCTGTTTCTTTCTTTAATTTTCTTTCTTTCTTTTCTTTTTTCGCCAATTCAGAAGGAAAAAAAATAGTACTGTATCGCCTTCCTCTCTTCTTTCATTTCTTTCTTTCGTTCTTTCGTTCTTTCTCCCTTTCTTCTTTCTATGTTTCTTTCTTTAATTTTCTTTCTTTCTTTCTTTCTTTTTCTCGACAATTCAGAAGGAAAAAAAATAGTACTGTATCGCCTTCCTCTCTTCTTTCATTTCTTTCTTTCGTTCTTTCTCCCTTTCTTCTTTCCCTGTTTCTTTCTTTAATTTTCTTTATTTCTTTCTTTTCTTTTCTCGCCAATTCAGAAGGAAAAAAATAGTACTCTACCCCCTTCTTCTTTCATTTCTTTCTTTCGTTCTTTCTCCCTTTCTTCTTTCTATGTTTCTTTCTTCCATTTTCTTTCTTTTTTCTCGCCAAACTACAACGAAAAAAAAACAATGGTGCTTCCCCTCACCTATTATCTTCACCATCATCCTCAATAACGTTACACCTCACCCATTTACCCTTATTTCTACGTGGGTAATACATACATCAATCAATCAGTTGTAGACTCCCAAAATAGCGTCCTGCGTGTAATTCTTGCCACGCCTTGTTCTTGCTCTTTAAATTACGCTGATTGGTTCATTTCCAGGTGGGTATTTAGGCGTATTTTGTGATGGATTAATGAATTTTGCCTAGATTTTTTTTTCTCTCATTTTACACTACAACTCCCAAAATTGCCCTCCTGCATGTAATTCTTGGCCCACCTTGTTCTTGCTCTTTAAATTACGCTGATTGGTTCATTTCCAGGTGAGTTTTTGGGCGTATTTTGTGATGGGTTAATGAATTTCGCCTACAGTTTTTTTTTCTCTCTTTTTACATTACAATCCCCCCAAAATTGCCCTCCTGCATGTAATTCTTGGCCCACCTTGTTCTTGCTCTTTAAATTACGCTGATTGGTTCATTTCCAGGTGAGTTTTTAGGCGTATTTTGTGATGGATTAATGAATTTTGCCTAGATTTTTTTTTCTCTCATTTTACACTACAACCCCCAAAATTGCCCTCCTGCATGTAATTCTTGGCCCAACTTGTTTTAGGTCTTTAAATTACGCTGATTGGTTAATTTCCAGGTGGGTATTTAGGCGTATTTTGTGATGGATTAATGAATTTTGCCTACAACTTTTTTTTCTTTTTTCTCTTTTTACACTACAACCCCCAAAATTGACCTCCTGCATGCAATTCTTGGCCCATCTTGTTTTAGGTCTTTAAATTACGCTGATTTGTTCATTTCCAGGTGTTTTTTTAGGTGTATTTTGTGATGGATTAATGAATTTTCCTTACATCTTTTTTTTCTTTTTTCTCTTTCTCTACACTACAACCCCCAAAATCGGCCTCCTGCATGTAATTCTTGGCCCATCTTGTTTTAGGTCTTTAAATTACGCTGATTGACTTATTCCCAGGTGGTTTTTTAGGCGTATTTTGTGATGGATTAATGAATTTTGCCTAGATTTTTTTTTCTCTCATTTTACATTACAACCCCCAAAATTGACCTCCTGCATGTAATTCTTGGCCCATCTTGTTTTAGGTCTTTAAATTACGCTGATTGGCTTATTCCCAGGTGGGTTTTTAGGCGTATGTGTTGTGAGGGATTTTTTGGGGAGGGCCACCTAATTTTTTTTCTTTCTCCATTATTTGTTTTGTTTTGTTTTGTTTTGTTTGTTTGTTTGTTAGTTTGTGTCTTTCTCTCCCTTTGTGTCTTCCGCTTTCTCTTTTTCTTTCTTCCTTCTTTCTTCTTTCTTCTTTCATTCTTTCGTTATGTATTGATTTATTTTTCTTTCTCTCTCCTACGTTTTTCCTTTTTTTTTGCTTTCCTTTTCTTTCATTTTTCTTCCTTTCCTTTCCTTCCTTCATTTCTTTCTTTCTTTCTTTCTTCCTTCCTTCCTTTCTTTCTTATGTATCTTTCTTTCTTCCTCTTTGTACCGTCATGATCTTAATAATAATAACATGCTCTGCCATTTCTCATTATTCCTTTTTTTTTCTGTGTGTGTGTGTGTGTGTGTGTGTGTGTGTGTGTGTGTGTGTGTGTGTGTGTGTGGTAAGACTTATTGCTGGATCATGTCAGTCATTTCATTACGTTCCTTCGCTAGATTTGATTTATATGTCGCTTATGTTCATATTCATTGCTTTTTTATTCCATTTTCTTGCGTTTTTCTGTGTAATCCTCACGCCCTTATTACAAGCTCTCCCTTCCTCGGCCATTCCCTTGAGGTCAGTTCCAGCGATATTACAAGTTCTCCCTTCCACGGCCATTCCCTTGAGGTCAGTTCCAGCGATATTACAAGCTCTTCCTTCCTCGGCCATTCCCTTGAGGTCAGTTCCAGCGATATTACAAGCTCTTCCTTCCTCGGCCATTCCCTTGAGGTCAGTTCCAGCGATATTACAAGCTCCCCCTTCCTCGGCCATTCCCTTGAGGTCAGTTCCAGCGATATTACAAGCTCTCCATTCCTCGGCCATTCCCTTGAGGTCAGTTCCAGCAATATTACAAGCTCTCCATTCCTCGGCCATTCCCTTGAGGTCAGTTCCAGCGATATTACAAGCTTTCCATTCCTCGGCTATTCCCTTGAGGTCAGTTCCAGCGATATTACAAGCTCCCCCTTCCTCGGCCATTCCTTTGAGGTCAGTTCCAGCAATATTACAAGCTCTCCATTCCTCGGCCATTCCCTTGAGGTCAGTTCCAGCGATATTACAAGCTCTCCCTTCCTCGGCCATTCCCTTGAGGTCAGTTCCAGCGATATTACAAGCTCTCCCTTCCTCGGCCATTCCCTTGAGGTCAGTTCCAGCGATATTACAAGCTCTCCCTTCCTTGGCCATTCCCTTGAGATCAGTTCCAGCGATATTACAAGCTCTCCATTCCTCTGCCATTCCCTTGAGGTCAGTTCCAGCGATATTACAAGCTCTCCATTCCTCGGCCATACACTTTGAGGTCAGTTCCAATAATATCAGTCTCCCACATTCTTTCTATTAACCATTTCTGCGGGTTCATGGCTACAATCAATACATTAATATCCTCTATGGTGCAAATGCGCTAAGAAAAGTGAAGTATGTGAAATTCAACGAAGGCGAGAAACTGTTTAAAAGCTGCCGTTGTTTTTTGTCTTGCCAGTAAGTGACGCCTCTTGATGGGGAGAGCTCAGAATGCGGCCTCACTTTATTTTTTCTGCACCGTTTATCGCGCGGCCCCGGGCTCAGGAGCATGCAAATGACACGCTTCGCAAGTTCGTGTCAGCCTTGGGGAAGAAGAAGTCATATTCCATCATTTCGTTGGCACGCTTGCACGGACGCTGGCTGCACGCACGCCATCATGCACACGGGAAGATGAAGCAGCTGGGATATGATACTTTCACTGCTTCCGGTCAGCAATCGTTGGGACTGACCTCAAGGGAATGAACGAGAAAGGGAGAGCTTGTAATGTTGCTGGAACTAACCTCAAGGGAATGGCCGAGGAAGGGGGAGCTTGTAATATTGCTGGAACTAACCTCCAGGGAATGGTGACCTAAGACGAGCTTGTAATACTGCTGGAACTGATCTCAAGGGTATGGTAGAGAAAGGGAGAACTTGTAATATTGCTGGAACATGGGGAAAGCTCTACTCACGATATCGATATGGACCAAATTTTCCTGGATATAAAAGGCTAGTGGCCCATATTCTCAAACACTTCGAAGCTCACACACCCACATCTGACAAGGCTTTCGTAGAGGTTGAGTGTTAGTATTTCTATGGGTAGTGCAATGAGCCTAGTGATAGTTTGACAAGGCTTTCGTAGAGGTTGAGTGTTAGTATTCCCATGGGTAGTGCAATGAGCCTAGTGATAGTTTGACAAGGCTTTCGTAGAGGTTGTGTTAGTATTCCCATGGGTAGTTTTATGATTTTGGTGATAGTATGATAAAGCTTTGGTAGTGGTTGTTGTGTTAGTATTTCCATGGGTAGTTTTATGAGCCTGGTGATAGTTTGACAAGGCTTTCGTAGAGTTGGGCTTCTATCATGTCTTCGCTGTGTGGGAGTTCCTTATGTATCGTGATGGGTGGATATTCTTAGGAACAAACTTTGGCTGAATGTCGCTTTTTACAACCATCGTATGTACAGACAGGGTGATGACTAGGGAGAGAGAGAGAGAGAGAGAGAGAGAGAGAGAGAGAGAGAGAGAGAGAGAGAGAGAGAGAGTGTGTGCGTGGCCATGTGTGTGTGTGTGTGTGTGTGTGTGTGTGTGTGTGTGTGTGTGTGTGTGTGTGTGTGTGTGTGTGTGTGTGTGTGTGTGTGTGTGTGTGTGTGTGTGTGAAGAAATATTACACCATACTCGTAATTTCTTTCTTTTTCTTTTTTCTTTTCTTCTTTTTCTTTTCTTTTTTACATGAACTGCCTTGTTTACCACGACGAGGGAGGGAGAGAGGGGGGGGGGGGAGTGAAGAAGGAAGGGATGGAGGGAGGGAAGGAGGTATGATGGAGGAAACAGGAAGGCAAGGGAGGGAAGGAAGGAGAGATGATGAAGGAAGAAAGGTCAGGAGGAGGAGGAGGAGGAGGAGGAGGAGGAATAAGAGAAAAGAAGAAGAGGAGAGAAAGGAGAGGAGGAGGAGGAAAGGAAGGAATGTATGATGAGAGAGAGAGAGAGAGAGAGAGAGAGAGAGAGAGAGAGAGAGAGAGAGAGAGAGAGAGAGAGAGAGAGAGAGAGAGAGAGAGAGAGAGAGAGAGAGAGAGAGAGAGAGAGAGAGAGAGAGAGAGAGAGAGAGAGAGAGAGAGAGAGAGAGAGAGATGATGGAGAGAGGAGGGAGGAAGGGAGGAAGGGAGATAAACATAGAGGAAGGAGGTAAGGGAGAGAAGTTTGCCTCTCTTAACTTCCTTCCCTCCCTCCCTCCCTCCCTCCCTCCCTCCCTCCCTTCCTTCCTTCCTTCCTTCCTTTTTCCTCCCTTCCATCTTTCCTTTCTCTCCCTTTCTCTTCCTTCTTCTTTTCTCTTCTCTTCTTTTCTCTCCTTCGCTTTCTCCGTCCTATCCTCATTTTCTTCATTCTCTTCTTTCTCTTTTCCCGTTTTCTATCTTTATCATCATTCTCCCTTATTCCCTTTTCATCATCTTCCTATCCTCCGTTCTTCCCTCTTTCGCTTCTCTCTCCTCACCATTCCTTCTTCCTTTTCCTTTCTTTTCTCTTTCTCTCCGTCATAACTTCATTTCCGCTCCTCTTTCACCCTCTTCTCTCTTTCTCCTTCTCTGCTTCCTATCTTTAACATCGTCCTCCCTTATTCCCTCTTCATCATCTTCCTGTCTCCCCATTCTTCCCTTCTCCACGCCTCCACATCTTGGGTTGAGGTTGAGGTTGGGTCTGTGCCTTGTTTCCATAACGTCGCTGGCAAGACAGTGTTATATGGAGTGTCTCTCTACCTGAAACTCAATTTACGCCTTTGTCATAGCTTTCTCATTGGACGGCCGCCTTCAGTGCCCGCCTCCGTCCCTTCTCTTGCCTTGTATTGGCTCGCAGACGTCATGGTGTTGCAAGCCGCCGCGGAAGACAAGGTTATGTGCTGTGTGTCTGACTAGCTGCCGGAGACTTTATATTCAAGGCTCGATCGTACCTTTCCCTATTAACGGCCGCCTTCAGAGTCCGCTTCCATCCCTTTCCTTGGCTTGTATTGGCTCGCAGACGTCACAGTGTTGCAAGCCGCCGCGGAAGACAAGGTTATGTGCTGTGTGTCTGACTAGTTGCCCGAGACTTTCTTTTTCAGGGTGATATCAAAGCTTTCCCATAGTAAGTCTCGCCCCCATGTAAATCAGTCTTGCCATCTCGCTCTCTCGCCCTTCTCCTAGCTTGTGTTGGCTTGGAGATTGTTGGTGTAGATGTTAGTGCCGGTGGTGTGTGGTGGAGGTGGTGATGGTGGTGATGGTGTTGGTGTAGCTGGTGATGGTGATAGTGGTGTTGATGGTAGTGATAAAGGCAGTTGGGGGTGGGGGGGGGAGTTGTACGTGGTGGTGGTGGTGATGAGGGTGGTGATGGTGGTGGTGATGGTGATAGTGGTGTTGATGGCAGTAATAGTGGAGGTAGGGGGGGGGGGCGGTTGTACGTGGTGGTGGGGGTGATGCGGGTGGTGGTGATGGTGGTGGTGATGAGGGTGGTGGTGATGAAGGTGGTGGTGGTGGTGGTGGTGGAGGTGTTCTGTAATCAGGCGCCATTACACGTCATACAGGTGAGACGAAGGTGTTTGTCACGTGACCCCCCAGAGAGAGAGAGAGAGAGAGAGAGAGAGAGAGAGAGAGGGGGGGGGGGTGAGCTCTTGGTACTCCGTCGCTGTCATGTAGTTTGGGAAGTTTTAGTCCGGTTCTCTCTCTCTCTCTCTCTCTCTCTCTCTCTCTCGTACCTCAAACTATTTAAAAGGCAAAATCATGCAGAAAACATACAATAATAATAATAATAATAATAATAATAATAGTAGTAGTAGTAGTAGTAGTAGTAATAGTAGTAGTAGCAGCAGTAGTAGTAGTAGTAGTAGTAGTAGCAGTAGTAATGATATTTACAACAAAAACAACAATAACGAGCTTTGATAATGAGAACTAATTAATTTTTGGTGTAATTAAATGATCCAATTACTACGACTACTGCTGCTGCTGCATTCCCTCGCGGAGATACATTAATTAGGCAGCACGAGAAAAAAAAAAACATAAAAAGTAAAAAAAAAAAAAAGAATGGGCGACTCGGCATCACATTTTGTTCACCAGCGTCAAGCAGGCTAATCACGGAGACACGAAGCTGCTCTTGTTGTCGTTGTTGTTGTTGTTGTTTCACGCGTCATGTCAGCGGCGCCAGAGTTTTCGAGGAAGGAAATATTTGAAGGTCGTCAGTAGGATGAAAGAGGGGGGGGGGTATGTGGAGGGATGTGGAGAGGGGTGGAGGGGAGAGAAAGTGGTGTGCATGGAGGGGTGGATGAAGAAAGGCTGTGAGGAGAGGAGGTGGAGGGGAGTGGATGAAGGGCGAGGGAATGGGTGATGAAGGTTGTATGAAGGGGGAATGAAGGGGAAAGTGGAGGGGGGGATGAAGAAGAGGGGGTTGAAGGAGGGATGAAGGAGGGTAAGGCAGCGGGCGTGTGAGGCAGCGGGCGTGTGAGGCAGCGGGCGTGTGAGGCAGCGGGCGTGTGAGGCAGCGGGCGTGTGAGGCAGCGGGCGTGTGAGGCAGCGGGCGTGTGAGGCAGCGGGCGTGTGAGGCAGCGGGCGTGTGAGGCAGCGGGCGTGTGAGGCAGCGGGCACCTCCTATCATGACTTGGTAACGCTGGTCGGCACGTTAGCGGCGGCAAGGCTTCCCATAACGCGCACAATTTTATACAGGTGGGCTCGCTCTGCATGCACCCGCCCGCCCTCGATCCACGCTGCACGGCCTCACTGATCCAGCCAACCCCGCCCCGCCCCGCCCCGCCCCACCCCACCCTGTTCCATTTTTCTCCCGTGCGCCCTCCAACCCCTCCCCTCCCCCGTGAGTGTTGGCAAGGCCGCTCCAACAAGAGGCATCGCAGTTTTCTCCATGAATTTCTCTTCTCATATCCCCACTGACCCGCCCCGCCCCGCCCCACCCCGCCCCACCATGTCCCCCTCCCACCCCGCCTCACTCCATTTTTCTCCTCGCCCCTCCCCCCCCGTGCTGGCGAGGGCTCGCCCAACGAGAGGCATTACAGTTTTGTCCATGAGTTTCTCCCGCGGCCGTTCCGCCAAACGTTTATGTAATTTATTGTTGATTCTGAAAATATCGGAAAAGAAATTGGTTTGAGGAAATTGTTGGCCTTGTCCATAAGTTTGGGCGTCCAGGAGCGAAGGCATGCCGGGCAGGCCTCGGCGCGGAGCCCCTGAGCCGCTGAGCAGCCTTTGTGTCTTGCCGGAACGGGGCTGAGTCTCTTACTCGCATTTACTGCCGCGCGGCAAGTGCCTTGTTATGCTGCCGCGCGCTCGTAAATTTCACCGCGGGATTTATATTACGGAAAGCCGCCGGAGACTTTATGTGTCGGCCCCACGTCTTGCCGCGTGGCTCAGCCTGGCAGGGCGAGGCGCGGCGGGCAGGGGGCCGTGGCCCTGCCAGTCTGTCCCGCTGTCACCAGGAGTTGGTGGGTCGGGGGAGGCCGTAGGGACGGAGTGAATTCAGGAGAGAAGTATTCCAGTGTGCAGACGTAATCCTCGAATTTCTAAGAATACAAATACGAATACTAATACAAAGAAATACTGTGAACTTGAAGGTAAATGCGAATACCTCATGATAGTTTTCATGATAGATTCATGAATACTTTTGTTTAGTATTACTGTGACTCTGCAGGGTAGTGAAGTTAAGTTATGGGAGGTAGAATGACTTGGTGGGCCGTGGCTGGTGCCAGTGTGCAGCACCGGGACGCCGCGCCCTCCCGAGGCACACCAGAAATATATTTCCTTATGTTTTCTTTAAATTCCTATTGCGCTGCAGTACTAGAAACACGACCTAATATATCATAGTAAGCCGAGTCTTCAGTAGTCTTATGGTGTAGGCCTCACTTACATCCTTCTTTGCCAGTCGTCAGTAGTGGTGTCTTTTCAAAGTGACCATTCTGGCAGCAGAATGGTGACACTGTGACGCTTGGTTTATTGTTTCCCTTTCGTGGCAGGCGGCCACGAAAAAGAATTAATATAAGGCAACTAAAATTTTGTTTTCTGTTAAATGAACCATTTTATTATTTAGAAAAACAATTTTAGACGGTGAGTCAAAATAATAAAACTTGGAGAGAACCTGTTCCGGGGGAAAGAAATCTGAGGCGTTCGCGTTGTCCGTCCCGGGAGCCGTCGAGTATTGTAAGCGTGGCTGGCTGGCTCCGTAGAGTTTAAAGCGTCACTGCCTCGGTAACGCTCCGTCCGTAACGCACTGTCTGTCTTGTGGGCAATGGAAAGTCGGTCGGTCGGCCCCAGCCCGTTGTGGAGCAGGCAAGTGTTTATAGTGGCGCCATCTTTATTTTTCAGCATTTTCCATTTTAGACCCCTAGCTGCATAATATAAATTGTTTAGAGGGTGTTGGAGGGTCATGCAATGCCGATCTAGCACAGTTTTTGTCCTATTAACACTTTTTTTTCTCATCAGTAGTATGATAACGTCACTGTTCTGTAAAGGCCGCTATCATCACAGTGTTGCTCTTCCTAATGCAAGAGTTCGCCGGTGTTTTCACCCCTCACACTCCTCCCTGTACACCCTGCAGCGGCCTTCCTCGGCCTCCACGGGGCAGCGCCAAGGCGGCTCTCTAGCAAACTTTGATGAGCGGCTGTCGGCTCTTTCCTGTTCCTTTTCTACGGAGCCTCGCGTCGCAAATATTTTTCATTTTGTTTTCCGGGACGGCTTCATGGAGGAGCGTCCATTCGCTGCCTCTTCTACCTGAAAAAAATGATAAAAAAAGCCCCGCGCGCCTCTCGGCCGGTCGTTGACAGTCCCGGCCGCTCATGACGCGGGAAGGAAAAACACGACACAAAAAAACCACGCCGGCGCTGCCTCGGCCCCCCACCGCCCCCCACCCAGGGGCACCCACCCCCGTGGACACACTCAACATTAGCCACTTCAAAAATGCTTAATAATGGACCGCCGCCGCGCCGCGTTTCGAGATGAAGTGCACGAGGCAATTACTGAGCCTGCCGCGGCACGGGGACGGCGGCCCCCCCCCCGCCCCCCCCTCCAAGCCTCCCGCCCCGCCGCCAGCCGTCCAGCCGCGTGTGGCCAGCTTGAGGACATATAACCCCGGTTTTTTTTTTCCACTGAACATTCCCTTACTGCTCATAATTCCCTTCAGACATTTCCCTTTCATACCTACGCCGCGCCAGCCATTTCCCCTTCACCCACGCCCTCCTCAACCATTTCCCCTTCACCCACGCCCTCCTCAGCCATTTCCCCTTCACCCACGCCCTCCTCAGCCATTTCCCCTTCACCCACGCCCTCCTCAGCCATTTCCCCTTCACCCACGCCCTCCTCAGCCATTTCCCCTTCACCCACGCCCTCCTTAGCCATTTCCTTCACCCACGCCCTCCTCAGCCATTTCCCTTCACCCACGCCCTCCTCAACCATTTCCCCTTCACCCACGCCCTCCTCAACCATTTCCCCTTCACCCACGCCCTCCTCAACCATTTACTCTTCATCCACGCCCTCCTCAGCCATTTCCCCTTCACCCACGCCCTCCTCAACCATTTACTCTTCATCCACGCCCTCCTCAACCATTTCCCCTTCACCCACGCCCTCCTCAACCATTTCCCCTTCATCCACGCCCTCCTCAGCCATTTCCTTCAGCCACGCACTCCTCAGCCATTTCCCCTTCACAGACGCACTCCTCAGCCATTTCCCCTTCACCCACGCCCTCCTCAACCATTTACTCTTCATCCACGCCCTCCTCAGCCATTTCCCCTTCACCCACGCCCTCCTCAGCCATTTCCCCTTCACCCACGCCCTCCTCAACCATTTCCCCTTCACCCACGCCCTCCTCAGCCATTTCCCCATTCACCCACGCCCTCCTCAGCCATTTCCCCTTCACCCACGCCCTCCTCAGCCATTTCCCCTTCACCCACGCCCTCCTCAGCCATTTCTCCTTCACCCACGCCCTCCTCAGCCATTTCCCCTTCACCCACGCCCTCCTCAGCCATTTCCCCTTCACCCACGCCCTCCTCAGCCATTTCCCCTTTCAGACACCTCCTTCCTCAGCCATTTCCACTTTTAGACATTTCCACTTTCATCCGTGCCCCTCTTTAGCCATCTCCTCCTTCAGACACTCCCCCTTCATACCTGTCCCCTTCAGACCCTGCCAGTCCCCTCACACGCCCCTCACACGCCTACACACACGCCCCTCACACGCCCCTATCTCTTCCCTCTCCTCCCTCTCTGCAGCCGTGTGTCTCTCCCTGCCCCTTACCGCCCCTCGCACCCCCTACCCCCGCCCGCGCCCCGCCCCCTGCAGCCGTGCGTCCCGAGCCCCGCCTGCCCCTAGCGTCCCTTCCGCTGCCTCTCTGATGATCAACTTCCCCGCCCGGAAATTCAAGCGACTCCCAGGGGCGAGGGATGAGGCAGAGGGTGGGGGGTGGGGGGGGGCGGAGAGGAGGAGATTACCAGGAAGAAGATGGAAAGATAAATAGATAGATAGATAGGCAGAGAGAGAGAGAGAGAGAGAGAGAGAGAGAGAGAGAGAGAGAGAGAGAGAGAGAGAGAGAGAGAGAGAGAGAATGATGGATTTTTATGACATTCTCATCATATATGTCTTCAAGATGGAACTGTGTCGTTAGTGAAGGGTGGTGGTGGTGGTGGTGGTGGTGGAGGTGGTGGTGATGATGGTAATGGTGGTGATGGTGGTGATGGTGGTGGTGATGGTGGTGGTGGCGGTTATGGTGGTGGTGGTGGTGGTTGTGGTGGTTAACTCATCTCCTCTCCCTCTCTCCCTCTCTCTCCCTCCCTCTCTCTCCCTCTCCCTCTTCCACCTCATATAAAGTAAGGCTTAGGAAAATTTATGAGGGAGGAATGCACTGGAATAAGGAAAAGCCTAATGGATGAAGGGAAAGGAGACAAAATGAGATAGAGGGAGGAAAAAATGAAAACGGGAAAAAGTGAAAAAAAAACAGTAAAATAATGAAAAGCGAAACGGATATAGAGAAATATGAAGAGAATGAAGCTGTTAAATTGATATCAACGAAGGGAATAAGGAAAACAAATGAAGGAAAAAGAACAAGGGAAAAGAAAAGAAGAGGAAAAAGAAGTAAAATATAAGGAAAAACTGAAAAAAAGTAGTGAAATAATGAAAAGCGAAACGGATATAGAGATGAACAGAGCCTTAACAACGACAACAGTTTGGAATGAATCTGACTATATAGGAAGAGGGAGGAGGAGGAGGAGGAGGAGGAGGAGGAGAGAGGAAGGTGAGGAGGAGGAGGAGGAGGAGGAGGAGAGAGGAAGGTGAGGAGGAGAAGGAGGGTGTGAGAGAGAGGAGGTAAGAGAAAGGGAGGAGGAAGAGGAGGAGGAGAAGGAAAGGGGTATTAAAGAAAAACAAATAAGGAAAAAAAATACTGTAAAAAAATATGAAAAGCGGAACGGACTGAGACGAACGGAGGCTTGATTAACAGGAGGAGGAGGAGGAGGAGGAGGAGGAGGAGGAGGAGGAGAGAGAGGAAGGAAGACTGGAAGGAAGGTGGGATTAGGGAAAACACACGATGAAAATATATACTAAAAAAAATGAGAAACGAACTTATTAAAACACAAAGGAAAATAATCTTATAATCTGAGACAAACTGAAACTTAACAACGACAACAGTTTGGAATGAAGCTGACTATATAGGAAGAGGAGGAAGAGGAGGAGGAGGATGAGGATGAGAGAGGAAGATGAGGAGGAGAAGGAGGGCGTGAGAGAGAGGAGGTAAGGGAAAGGGAGGAGGAGGAGGAGGAGGAAGGAAGAGTGGAAGGTAGATGGGATTAAGGAAAACACGATGAAAATATATACTTAAAAAAATGCGGAACGAACTTACTAAGACTCAAAGGAAAATAATCTTATAAACTGAGACAAACTGAGGCTTTAGGAAACGTACGAGCTAAGCGGTAAATATCTCAGGACGCTGCACGAGGGTTTAAAACTGAGGACAAAGCGGAATATAAGATCCCTATTCTTAGACGCCGCTTCCTTCTCTCACGTCAAAACTATTTCCAAAGGCAGAAGAGGAGATCAGTCGAGTTCTAATGAGTGTTTTTGTGGGTTCATGGTACAGAAGAAGCGTCAAACTACCACCAGGGTCATTAAACTACCCCTGGAAATGCCCACAGCTCCTACGAAAGGCCAAAAAGTAGATCAGTTGGGTTCTAATGAGTGTGTTTTGTAGGTTCATATTACAGAAGAAGCGTCAAACTATCACCAGGGTCATTAAACTACTCCAGGAAATGCCCCCCATAACTCCTACGAAAGCCTTATCAAATATATGTTTTCTTAGGTTCATGGTGCAGAAGAAGGGTCAAACTACCACCAGGGTCATTAAACTACCCCTGGAAATGGCCCAAACAATTCCTACGAAAGCCTTGTCAAATATGTTTTCTTAGGTTCATGGTATATAAGAAGGATCAAACTACCACCAGGGTCATTCAACTACCCCAGGAAATGCCCCCCACTACTCCTACGAAAGCCTTGTCAAATATGTTTTCTTAGATTCATGGTGCAGAAGAAGGGTCAAACTACCACCAGGGTCATTAAACTACTCCAGGAAATGCCCCCCACAGCTCCTACGAAAGCCTTGTCAAATATGTTTTCTTAGGTTCATGGTATATAAGAAGGATCAAACTACCACCAGGGTCATTAAACTACTCCAGGAAATGCCCCCCATAACTCTTACGAAAGCCTTGTCAAATATGTTTTCTTGGGTTCATGGTATATAAGAAGGATCAAACTACCACCAGGGTCATAACACTACCCCTGGAAATGGCCCAAACAACTCCTACGAAAGCCTTGTCAAATATATGTTTTCTTAGGTTCATGGTGCAGAAGAAGGGTCAAACTACCACCAGGGTCATTAAACTACCCCAGGAAATGCCCCCCACAACTCCTACGAAAGCCTTCTCAAATATGTGTTTTCTTAAGTTCATGGTGCAGAGGAAGGGTCAAACTACCACCAGGGTCAATTAACTATTCCTGGATATGCCCCCCACAACTCCTACGAAAGCCTTGTCAAATATGTTTTCTTAGATTCATGGTGCAGAAGAAGGGTCAAACTACCACCAGGGTCATTAAACTACTCCAGGAAATGCCCCCCATAACTCCTACGAAAGCCTTCTCAAATATATGTTTTCTTAGGTTCATGGTGCAGAGGAAGGGTCAAACTACCACCAGGGTCATTAAACTACCCCTGGAAAGGCCCCCCACACCTACGAAAGCCTTGTCAAATATATGTTTTCTTAGGTTCATGGTGCAGAAGAAGGGTCAAACTACCACCAGGGTCATTAAACTACTCCAGGAAATGCCCCCCACAGCTCCTACGAAAGCCTTGTCAAATATGTTTTCTTAGGTTCATGGTATATAGGAAGGATCAAACTACCACCAGGGTCATTCAACAACCCCAGGAAATGCCCCCCACAACTCCTACGAAAGCCTTGTCAAATATGTTTTTTTAGGTTCATGGTATATAGGAAGGATCAAACTACCACCAGGGTCATTCAACTACCCCAGGAAATGCTCCCCACAACTCCTACGAAAGCCTTGTCAAATATATGTTTTCTTAGGTTCATGGTATATAGAAAGGATCAAACTACCACCAGGGTCATTCAACTACTCCAGGAAATCCCCCCCACAACTCCTACGAAAGCCTTGTCAAATATGTTTTTTTAGGTTCATGGTATATAGGAAGGATCAAACTACCACCAGGGTCATTCAACTACCCCAGGAAATGCCCCCCACAACTCCTACGAAAGCCTTGTCAAATATGTTTTCTTAGGTTCATGGTATATAAGAAGGGTCAAACTACCACCAGGGTCATAACACTACCCCTGGAAATGCCCCCACAACTCCTATGAAAGCCTTGTCAAATATGTTTTCTTGGGTTCATGGTATTTAGGAAGGATCAAACTACCACCAGGGTCATTCAACTACCCCAGGAAATGCCCCCCACAACTCCTACGAAAGCCTTGTCAAATATGTTTTCTTAGGTTCATGGTATATAAGAAGGATCAAACTATCACCAGGGTCATTCAACTACCCCAGGAAATGCCCCCCACAACTCCTACGAAAGCCTTGTCAAATACGTTTTCTTAGGTTCATGGTATATAGGAACGGTCAAATTACTACCACCAGGGTCATAACACTACCCCAGGAAATGCCCCCCACGACTCCTACGAAAGCCTTGTCAAATATGTTTTCTTAGGTTCATGGTATATAGAAAGGATCAAACTACCACCAGGGTCATTAAACTACTCCAGGAAATGCCCCCCACGACTCCTACGAAAGCCTTGTCAAATATGTTTTCTTAGGTTCATGGTATATAGGAAGGATCAAACTACCACCAGGGTCATTCAACAACCCCAGGAAATGCCCCCCCCAACTCCTACGAAAGCCTTGTCAAATATGTTTTCTTAGGTTCATGGTATATAGAAACTACCCCAGGAAATGCCCCAAACAACTCCTACGAAAGCCTTGTCAAATATGTTTTCTTAGGTTCATGGTATATAAGAAGGATCAAACTACCACCAGGGTCATTCAACTACCCCAGGAAATGCCCCCCACGACTCCTACGAAAGCCTTGTCAAATATGTTTTCTTAGGTTCATGGTATATAGGAAGGATCAAACTACCACCAGGGTCATAACACTACCGCTGGAAATGGCCCAAACAACAACTCCTACGAAAGCCTTGTCAAATATGAAAGCTTCGGCGCTGAAGGGTTTGATCAGACGGCCCTTAGTAAGTCTCAAGAAGTAAGAAAGTAAAAAGGATTAGATGAAACTGCTTGCAAATAAAAAGGAGAAATTTAGAGATATATTCTAAGATGCTGAGAGAGAGTTGAGGAAGAATTTTAACTCTTGAGATAATATTGGATGTTGAGACGGAAAAGAAGAAGAGAGGAAAGGATAACACTGCCCCAAATCTGAAGAAGTAAATATATAAAAAGAATTAGAAGAAACTGCTTGCAAATAAGATGGTGAGAGAGAGTTGATTAAGTATTTGAACTCTGAGATAATCTAGGATGCTGAGAAGGGAAAGAAGAAGAGAGGAAAGGATAACACTGCCCCAGATCTAAAGAAGTAAAGATATAAAAAGGATTGGGAGAAACTGCTTGCAAATAAGATGCTGAGAGAGCGTTGATTAAGTATTTGAACTCTGAGATAATCTAGGATGCTGTGAAGGGAAAGGAGAAGAGAGGAAAGGATAACACTGCCCTAAGTCTGAAAAAGTAAAGAAGTAAAAAGCATTAGAAGAAACTGCTTGCAAATAAAAAGGAGAAACTTTGAGATACATTCTAAGATGCTGAGAGTTGGTAAAGTATTATAACTCTGAGATAATCAAGGCTGCTGAGAAGGAAAAGGATAAGAGAGGAAGGGATTAAAGAAACGAATAAAAAAAATACTCAAGACACTACGGTAAGGAGGAGGGAAGGGAATCAGGCTATACATGGGAACTTAGTAAGGGGGATCAAGTCTCTTAGGAAGGGTTACCTGTGAACAAAAGAGACGGAACTTAATCTAATATTGCCCTCAAGCGTGTTTATAAGCTTTTAACATCACGCCTTTTACTATATAGCTCCGTAACCTTGCTTGAACCTTTGCTACGGGAAGGAAATAGGTGTGTTTATGGATGTTTTGTGAGGGGGATTACATTGTCTCGTGGGAAGGGTTGGATCAAACCTAAAGAGTCGGATCCTACGTGACTAGACCCTCCAAGTATGTTAATAAGCTTACCATGACGAAACTTTATACATGGAAACTTTGTAAGGGGGATCAAGTCTCTTAGGGAGGGTTAGCTGTGAACAAAAGAGACGGAACTTAATCTAATACTGCCTTCTATAAGCTTTTAACATCACGCCTTTTTCTATATAGCTCCGTAACCTTGCTTGAACCTTTGCTACGGGAAGGAAATAGGTGTGTTTATGGATGTTTGTGAGTGGGATTGCATTGTGTCGTGGGAAGGGTTGGTGCTGAAGTAAAGAGTCGGATCGTACATGACTAGACCCTCCAAGTATGTTAATAAGCTTACCATGACGAAACTTTGTACATGGAAACTTTGTAAGGGGATTCAGTCTCTTAAGAAGGGTTGGCTGTGAACTAAAGAGACGGAACTTAATCTAATATTGCCTTCTATAAGCTTTTAACATTACGCCTTTTTCTATATAGCTCCGTAACCTTGCTTGAACCTTTACTACGGGAAGGAAATAGGTGTGTTTATGGATGTTTTGTGAGGGGGATTGCATTGTCTCGTGGGAAGGGTTGGTGCTGAAGTAAAGAGTCGGATCCTACGTGACTAGACCCTCCAAGTATGTTAATAAGCTTACCATGACGAAACTTTATACATGGAAACTTTGTAAGGAGGATTCAGTCTCTTAAGAAGGGTTGGCTGTGAAGAAAAGAGACGGAACTTAATCTAATACTGCCTTCTATAAGCTTTTAACATCACGCCTTTTTCTATATAGCTCCGTAACCTTGCTTGAACCTTTACTACGGGAAGGAAATAGGTGTGTTTATGGATGTTTTGTGAGGGGGATTGCATTGTCTCGTGGGAAGAGTTGGTGCTGAAGTAAAGAGTCGGATCCTACGTGACGAGCCTCCAAGTATGTTAATAAGCTTACCATGACGAAACTTTATACATGGAAACTTTGTAAGGGGGATTCAGTCTCTTAGAAAGGGTTGGTTCTGAACTAAAGAGACGGAACTCAATCTAATAATACCCTCAAGCGTGTTTATAAGCTTAAGATGACGCCGTAACCTCACTTAACCATTTACCGAGGAGAGGGAAACTACTTCTACATGACTACATAACAAGGGGAATTTAGCCTCATACGAAGGGTTGGCTGTAAACTAAAGGAACGGAACATAATCTAACAGTACCCTCAAGCGTGTTTATAAGCTTAAGATAACGCCCTCCCCCGTGCCAGCGCTGTAACATCACTTAAAGCCTTACACCGAGGGAAGGGGACATTGAGGGGACGTAAAGAGGGGAAGATGTACCCACAAGTGTCTGTCTGAAGCCTCGTCTCCTCTCTGGCTCTACCTTTAAGTGGACGCCTCAGAAGGGGACCCGCTCATGAGTATTCTTTAAACACTTATTTACACTAACCGGGAGGGGAGTGCACGGAGAGAGAGAGAGAGAGAGAGAGAGAGAGAGTGTGTGTGTGTGTGCGTGTGTGTGTGTGTGTGTGTGTGTGTGTGTGTGTGTGTGTGTGTGTGTGTGTGTGTGTGTGTTTTGAGTCCCCCTGTGATCATTTAAATTGTGAACGATTTAAATTCCGCATAACCAGGGGAAGAGAGAGAGAGAGAGAGAGAGAGAGAGAGAGAGAGAGAGAGAGAGAGAGAGAGAGAGAGAGACAGACACACATACAGACAGACTGACTTAGAAAAAAATATCATGTTAGTAATAATAATAATAATAATAATAATAATAATAATAATAATAATAATAATAATAATAATAATAATAATAATAATAATAATAACAATAATAATAACAAAAATAATAATTACACAACCAGCTCCTTCGTTGTCTAATCACCAATGTCTTTCTCTTCACAGGTAAGTCACTGGTCTATCTGTTTGTTTGACCCTCACCGGCCGACACTTCAACCTGTGACCTGACCTGACCTGACCTGACCTGAGCCCCAAGTCACCTCAGATCCCCGGGTGAGTCGTAGTTTAGTTTCTACATCTGCCTGACAGCCATCTGCTTTTCCGATACCCTACGCCCCTGTCCACCCAGCAGTGAATGGGTACCAGGTATTAATCGGGGGTTGTGTCCCGTCTCCTGGGGTCTGTTGCATTCTCCTATAATTCCTTCCCTTTCTGTCTCTCTCCGGCATATGACCATGGATGTTGCGCCGACTAAACAAAACTTTCCAACTTTCCAGCAATACACGGGAACTCGAAGTGGTTGTTATAGGTGGATGAAGAGATGGATGTAAGTGGTGGATGAAGGGAGTGTCGTAATGGCCTGAACGACACATGGAGATATATTAGTCCACATCTGACACCCACCTTGACATCACCGGCGTCTTAACCACATACACACACACACACACACACACACACACACACACACACATATGGGCCTCAGGAATGTGTGTGTGTGTGTGTGTGTGTGTGTGTGTGTGTGTTATCACAGCGGAGACGCGAGCCAGGTAGATAAGAGTGTACGTATTTGAGCCGTGACGAGCCGCTTCTAAATTACAAACACATACATACATACATACATTCACACATACACACATACATAAATACATACATTCTTATACACCAATTTTTTTTTCGTATATATTATTTGCTTTTTCTGTTATGAAACGAAATACATACATCACACACACACACACACACACACACACACACACACACACACACACACACACACACACACACGTGCCCAACTGACTAGCGTGACAGACTCAGGCCGACGTTCCTGTCCGCCTTGCCTGACTTAATAACCTTCTTAATGACCCCCCTCTCTCTCTCTCTCTCTCTCTCTCTCTCTCTCTCTCTCTCTCTGTCTCTATTTGTCTATCTATCTGTCTATTCACGCATTTATTTAGTTAGTTAGTTAGTTTCTTATATTACTTTATTATCTAACTTTATTTTGTTCATTATTTTCGTTTCCATTTATATTTATTTGCGTTTCTGTTTCTTTGTTTCTCTCTTTATTCCCGGCGTTGTAATTAGTATTGCTTATTTTTACGCTACTCGTGTGTTCTGACGGTAATTCTGGCACACACACACACACACACACACACACACACACATGGAGGAGGGGGAGGAGGGATCTGAAGTGCATAAATAGTTGCAATGTGACGTAACAACACAGATGGTCGTTGGCTCGCCTCCCCGCGTTCCCACCTGGACGAGCTACGCGGGAACAGGTGCACGGACACACACACACACACACACACACACACACACACACACACGCGTGACGGGGCGGTGTTTGATTGGGTTAGGTTACAGATTGATGTGGGGGCAATATGGGGTTAATCAGATGTGTGTGTATATATGTATGTGTTGCCCGGCCCAAAATGCTCGTATGAAATCGTGTTTGGCAGATTGATACGGTTGGAGTAGGTGTCAAAGGAATGGTGCAGGAAGGATGTCAGGGGAATGGTGCAGGAAGGATGTCAGGGGAATGGTGCAGGAAGGATGTCAGGGGAATGGTGCAGGAAGGATGTCAGGGGAATGGTGCAGGAAGGATGTCAGGGGAATGGTACAGCAGGAAGGAAGGATGTCAAGGGGGGAATGGTGGAGGTATGACGTCACGGGAATGGTGCAGGAATGATGTCAAAGGAATGGCCCAGGGAGGAATGCGTGCTGGTAACCTCTCGCCGTTTTTCATTCACCCCGACCGCCGGATTGCAAGCTGAAAAGAACACATGAAAAATTGTTATTCTGTACGTCGGTTCTGGTTTGGGGGGTCGAGGGGGAAGTTACTGATGACTAAAGCGAGGTGGATGGGTATAGGGATGGCAAGGGTTGGGTAAGGTAGGGGAGGGCTGGGGAGGGTAAGGAAGGGGCGGGAAGGGATAGGGTGACGGGTAGGGGAGAGTTTTTTCTGTGCTTGTCAGTTCTGGTCCGCCACGCAGATTGACCTTTTTCGTGCTATTAGTGTGTGCAATAGTGTGCTGATGGCGCCAACACCGACACACACACACACACACACACACACACATACACACACACACACACTGGTTAATACGTAATGGATGCGTGCCACACACACACACACACACACACACACACACACACACACACACACACACACTTTGACCTTTCGCAAGCTCCAGTATTACGTTCTAATTTTACAAAGTCTCTCTTTTTTTGCGCGCGTTATTATTTTCGTCGTTAATCTTCGCGTCAGTGACTCACCCGCGAATAATTTAGAAGATTCTTGGAACGTTCCGCGGCGCCAGTGTTGCCACGTCCCCCCCACCCGCGACCCTCACGCCGGGAATGGCTCAAAATAGCCCAGCATGGGAACACTAGCCTGGGACCAAAATACCAAGAAAACAAGGAGCTGCTATTGTGTTACTACCGTGTTGCTATTGTCTACTAGCGGTAATAGACCTTCACGCCGGAAATAGCTCAGAAATAGCCCAGCATGGAAACACTAGCCTGGGACATGAAATTTAAGAGGAAAACGTATGATTGCTATTGTGTTACTCCTTTTTTTTTTTTTTTAGGTTCACGGTACATAAGAAGGGTCAAACTACCACCAGGGTCATATAACTACCCCTGGAAATGCCCCCCACAACACCTACGAAAGCCTTGACAAATCTTTTTTTTTTAGGTTCACGGTACATAAGAAGGGTCAAACTACCACCAGGGTCATATAACTACCCCTGGAAATGCCCCCCACAACACATACGAAAGCCTTGACAAATCATTTTTTTTAGGTTCAGGGTACATAAGAAGGGTCAAACTACCACCAGGGTCATATAACTACCCCTGGAAATGCCCCCCACAACACCTACAAAAGCCTTGACAAATCTTTTTTTTTTGGTTCAGGGTACATAAGAAGGGTCAAACTACCACCAGGGTCATATAACTACCCCTGGAAATGACCCCCTTAACACCTACGAAAGCCTTGACAAATAATTTTTTTTTAGGTTCACGGTACATAAGAAGGGTCAAACTACCACCAGGGTCATATAACTACCCCTGGAAATGCCCCCCACAACACCTACGAAAGCCTTGACAAATCTTTTTTTTTTAGGTTCAGGGTACATAAGAAGGGTCAAACTACCACCAGGGTCATGTAACCCCTGGAAATGCCCCCCACAACACCTACGAAAGCCTTGACAAATCATTTTTTTTTTAGGTTCACGGTACATAAGAAGGGTCAAACTACCACCAGGGTCATATAACTACCCCTGGAAATGCCCCCCACAACACCTACGAAAGCCTTGACAAATCATTTTTTTTTAGGTTCAGGGTACATAAGAAGGGTCAAACTACCACCAGGGTCATATAACTACCCCTGGAAATGCCTTGATACCGACCATGATGTTCTTACGTGGGGAGCGTCATGGCACCTCTCCTCTCGAAACTGACCTCTTTTTTGGCCACTCCTGTTTACTCTTGCAGGAGCGGCTTTACTTGTTGTCTTCCTCCGTGTAATCCCCTTGAGCTGTTTCCTTCACCGTAAAATAAAACAAAAGACGCCCGTTACTTTGAACCAATCTGATGAAAAAAATCGTAATGCTTGGTGAATTCTGACATACGTGCTTGGGACCTTTTCTATTGCTTTTCTTCCTGTTGTGAATGTGTGTGTGTGTGTGTGTGTGTGTGTGTGTGTGTGTGTGTGTGTGTGTGTGTGTGTGTGTGTGTGTGTGTGTGTGTGTGTGTGGACAATTTGTTCTGGGAATTGTTTGTCGCTTTTTTTTTTTTTTCGCTGGTCACGACGGTTTGCATAGTGGCGGTTCGGGCTTAATGAGAGAGAGAGAGAGAGAGAGAGAGAGAGAGAGAGTGTGTGTGTGTGTGTGTGTGTGTGTGTGTGTGTGTATGTGTGAATGGTTATTTTTATCTACGGAAATTGCAAATGAAACAAATGAATGTGTGTGTGTGTGTGTGTGTTAGTATCCCTTATATATCTATCTATCTACCTATCTACCTATCTATCTATCTATCCATCTATCTATGTAACCTATCTATAATCCTCTCCATGTCTACTCTCTCTCTCTCTCTCTCTCTCTCTCTCTCTCTCTCTCTCTCTCTCTCTCCATCTATCTATCTATCTATCTATCTATCTATCTATCCCTCCATCTATCTCAGTGTTTATCTCTGCATCCGTCAATCTGTCACTCTGATCGGCTCCCGCATGACGAACAGCCCCGGCAAATCACTCACCCCCGCCCCGCGCCAACACGATCCTGCCATTGGCCCAACAACCACCCAATCACAAACAATCAAGCGTTTGGGATCAATTCAAGAGGATCACCGTTGCTCATCGCCTGGTGGTTATAGAAGGGAGTGATCAGCGAGTGTCTCCATCAATCGTGCGCCGGTCAGGGAAGCGGCTGGGTGGGTGAACTGATCCTTGTGTTATCATTATTTTTTTACAGCAAAGGAAGCAGCTCAAGGGCAGAACAAAGGAAAGGAGAGAGGAAATGAAAGCCCCCTAATCACTCACTTCCCCTATAAAAGAGTGTTTATATGGATGAGTGGCCACAAGAGAGGTCAGTTTCTGGAGAGGTGTCTTCATCTCTCACTCTTTCTCTCTGCAATCGTATATGTCCCTCAAGTCGTAATTTAGAGATAGAAAAGAGGAATTGAAGGAACTTTTTCAGCGTGTAAGAAGCGGCTGCGTGGCTGAACTCTTCCTCGTGTTAAAATGTAGCAAAAAGGAAAGAAGAGAGAAAAATGTTAACTTGTATCTCAGTCAATCGTGTGCTGGTCTGAAAGCCGGCGGTGTGGGATAAACTTTTCCTCGTATTAAAATGTAGCAAAGAGGAACGAAGAGCGAAAAATATTAACTTGTATATCAGTCAATCGTGTGCTGGTCAGAGAGGTGGATGGCGTGGCTGAACTCTTCCTCGTGTTAAACTGTAGCAAAGAGGAATGGACTGAAAAAAAATATTAACTTGTATATCAGTCAATCGTGTGCTGGTCAGAGAGGCGGCGGCGTTGGTGAAGTAGTCCTTGTATTGAGATGTAGCAAAGAGGAGCGAAGAGAGAAAAATCTTAACGCGTATCTCGTTCATGGTACAGAAGAATCGTCAAACTACCACCACCAGGGCCATAAAACTACCCCTGGAAATGCCCCCCTCCCTCCCTCAACACAAGCCCAACGAAAGCTTTGATAACTGTGTGTTTTTACGTTCATGTCACAGAAGAATCGTCAAACTACCACCACCAGGGCCATAAAGCTACCCCTGGAAACGCCCCCCTCCCTCCCTCCCTCAACACAAGCCCCACGAAAGCTTTGATAAATGTGTGTTTTTACGTTCATGGTACAGAAGAATCGTCAAACTACCACCACCAGGGCCATGAAACTACTCCTGGAAATGCCCCCCTCCCTCCCTCAACACAAGCCCAACGAAAGCTTTGACAGATGTGTGTTTTAACGTTCATGGCACAGAAGAATCGTCAAACTACCACCACCAGGGCCATAAAGCTACCCCTGGAAACGCCCCCCTCCCTCCCTCAACACAAGCCCAACGAAAGCTTTGATAACTGTGTGTTTTTACGTTCATGGCACAGAAGAATCGTCAAACTACCACCACCAGGGCCATGAAACTACCCCTGGAAACGCCCCCCTCCCTCCCTCAACACAAGCCCTACGAAAGCTTTGACAGATGTGTGTTTTAACGTTCATGGCACAGAAGAATCGTCAAACTACCACCACCAGGGCCATAAAACTACCCCTGGAAATGCCCCCCTCCCTCCCTCAACACAAGCCCAACGAAAGCTTTGATAAATGTGTGTTTTTACGTTCATGGTACAGAAGAATCGTTAAACTACTACCCTCAGGCTCATAAATGTAGCAAAGAGGAAGGGAGAGAAAGTTGGTGGGTGTAACACGACATGGAGATCCAGGAAGCTACTACCGTCATGGATTGGTGAACGCGATAAAGGGTTAAAGGATTTCTATTAAGGAGTTTAAGGATTAAGAAAAGGAGTTAGGCAGACCATATCGTGCGTATAACTGGTAACACTGTGGTGACTAGTGAATCGTGGAAATAGTTTGGGCTGAAAAAAGAAACAGGTGGAGAAGGATTGAATTAGAACCTATGAATGAGCAGTTTGATATAGAAAAGTTCCAAAGGGCAAAGAGGAGGGCAGTCGGGTTCCAATGAGTGTTTCTTGAGGTTCACGGTACAGAAGAAGGGTCAGGCTACCACCAGGGTCATAAAACTACTCCAGGGAATGCCCAAAACTCCAACGAAAGCCTTGTCAAATATGTGAACTAGGCGACGCAATGAATAAGAAGACAACAGCAAGAAAACAACAGCAAGAAAACAACAGCGAGAAGACAACATCGAAAAGACAACAGCCCTTTAGTATGCTCGCCAGGCCGCTGAAGGGACCGACAAGCTCATGGAACTACTAATCTTGGCAGCTTCACTAATCAGGAACCCCAAAAGACTGTCTGTTCCCTGCCCTTCCATGCTTCCACGTTTCCTATGGTGTCAGTTCCCTCACGTCCTTTCTGCTGCATTCCTCCACCTCATCATCTCTCCTCTTCCTCCTCCTCCTCCTCCTCGGTAAGTGGGTCGCCGCCTACATTCCCGTCACGTGTCCTCTCCCTCGCCGCCGCAGGGCTGGTATTTCCCTCTCGCCTTCACCTGACGTCTCCTGGTTCTTCACTGCCTTCACGCTGTTTTCTTCTCTCTCTCTCTCTCTCTCATTCCTTTCCTCTTGGCTTTTTCTTCTCTCTCTCTCTCTCACTCCTTTCCTTTTCATCACCCGACATCTCGTTCTTTACTCCCTTTACGCTGTTTTTCTCTTCATTCCTCTCCTTCCCTCCCACGCTAGCCATCTTTTGTCTTCTCAGTGTTGTCTTCTCAATCCTGTCTTCCCGTTCTTCATTAATTTCACTGTTTGTCCTCTTCACTCCTTCCCTCCTCACTCTCCCTTTCCTATTTTTTGTCTTGTTTTGTTTTCTTCTTTCATTTTCTTGTCTTCGCCTACACTGCCTAGATATATCATTGTCGGCTGCCGCATCGTTTTTGTTTTCTTTGTCTTCATTCCCTTCCTTTTTGTTTTCGTTGCTCAAGGGTTGTTGTTGTTTTTCATTTTTTGTCTTCATTCCTTTCTTCCTCCTAAACCCACACTGCCTGATATATAATTGTTTTCGACTATTTTTTGTCTCTCCTTCATTTTCTTCTTTTTTGTCCTTCGCTGCTCAAGGCATTTTTCCATTGTTCTCATTTCATATCTTTTCCTCAGTAGTTTCTTTCTCCTAAACCCACACTGCCTGATATATAATTGTTTTCGACTATTTTTTGTCTCTCCTTCATTTTCTTCTTTTTAATCCTTCGCCCCTCAAGGCATTTTTCCATTGTTCTCATTTCACATCTCTTCAGTAGTTTCTTTCTCCAGAACTCACAAAGCCTCAACTCACGTCCTTCGCCAGTCTTCAGAACCCTAGTGATGCACAGCCTAAATTATTTTTTATTCCTGCTTAATCTCTATTTTTTATGTTTTCAATTCATATCTTCTCTTCATTTACTGTCCTTTTTTTTCTCAAACCCACAATGCCGAGAGTAATGTCCTTCGCAAGTCTTCAGAACCCTAGTGATGCACAGCCTAAGTTATTTTTTTATTCCTGCTTAATCTCTATTTTTTATGTTTTCAATTCATATCTTCTCTTCATTTACTGTCCTATTTTTCTCAAACCCACAATGCCTAGAGTAATGTCCTTCGCAAGTCTTCAACGTAATGGATGTTCAACCCAAGTGATTATTTTTCTGCATAATTTTTTTCTCCATGTTTTCATTTCATATTTTCTCCTGCATTTCTTTCTCCCGGACCCACAATGGCCAAATCAGAATCCTTCGTCAGTCTTAAAAACCCTTGGTATGCACAACCTAAGTGATTTTTTTCCCCCAAGTCTCAGGAGTCCACGCGAGGCAGGAACAAACCTTCATCAGCTCCTCGCCTCCAGCCGCTCTTCAGCCTCCCTCGCCACGTTTCATTGCTGTTTTATCGCCGACTTTCCTTCTGAACTTGCTAACCGCGCGCCTCCACTCCCCCTCCGCCTATGCCCCCGCCCCTCCCGCGACCTCACCGCACTAGACGTTAAGACAAGACGCTTCATCGCTGTTTTCTTGTTAATTCCTCCTCTGAACTTGATAACCGCATGCTTCCACTCGCTCTTTGCCCCTACCGCGATGTCACTACCCAAGACATTTATACTCAAGCTCATTTCTATGCCATACTGTTCCCTTAAGCAAGAGTTAACCAGCATCTTCATTCTTTCCTGGTCTTTCACTACTAAACTCTAGACTCAAGCTTATCTTCGTGCCCTTTCACTCACTATAATGCAAGGGTTGACATGCATCTTCATTTTTTTCTTCTATTTTATCCTGCTCACTAATGCAAGAGTCAACCAGTACCTTTATTCTTTCCTGTGTGTGTGTGTGTGTGTGTGTGTGTGTGTGTGTGTGTGTGTGTGTGTGTGTGTGTTTTGCCGTCTCCCCCTCGTGCAATGCAACACTAAATATCGCTGGCTCGGTGCGCGCCTAAGAGCAAGCGACAGGAGGCGGCCAGGGCGTCACACAGCATCAGGGGTGGCAGGTTGAGGGGCGCCCGGCGTGACCAGCAGGGCCCGTATTCCCAAACCTTTCTGGGCTTAGGGACATACGAGTATTCTAAAACATTTCGTCGCCCAAACACACACATTTGACATGGCTTTCGTAGGGGTTATGGGCCTTTCCTGGGGGTAGTTTAATGAACCTGGTGATAGTTTGGGCCATATTTTCAGACACTCCGGCTCCCTAGTCACATATTTAACAAGGCTTTCATATGAGTTTGAGGGATTTCCATGGGTAGATTTACGACCTTGGTGATAGTTTGACCCTTCTTCTGTACATTGAACCTAAAATGACACTCGTTACAGCCCGACTGACCTTCTTTTAGACCTTTGGAAATAGTTGATGTGAGAGGCGAGAGCGTTTGACAGTACCGCCCTTTGGTCCTTCTTCTAAACCCCGAACCCAAAAAAACAATCTCTAGAATCCGATTGATCATCTTTTCGTCCTTCTCAAATAGTTGATGTGGGTGTTGGTAGCGTCTAAGAATACCGCCCTTACACACACACACACACACACACACACACACACACACACACACACGTTTGGTAAGGCTTTTCTAGAGGCTTCACGTGGGCCCTTCCGTGGGTAGTTATAGTTTCCTCCCCTGAACTTGCTAACCGCACCCTTCCACTCCCCCTCCGCCCCTTCTTTTTGTTTTACCTGTCTTCATTTCCTTCCGTTCATCTATTTTTTTATTATTTTTGTGTATGTGTTTTCGGTGTTGTCATTTTCTTCCTTTCATTTCCTTCCTATATTTTTTTTTTTTGTTTTCTCTGTCTTAATTTTCTTCCCTTCATATCAAGCTCATTTCTATGCCGTCCTGTTCCCTAAAGCAAGAGTCTACCAGCATCTGCATTCTTTCACTAGTAAACTGTAGACTCAAGCTTATCTTTGGGACAAGGCACCTAACCTAACCTAACATAACACAACACAACCTAGACCTATATTAGACTCAAGCTAATTTCTATGCCGTCCTGCTCCCTAAAGCAAGAGTCTACCAGCATCTCCATTCTTTCACTAGTAGACTGTAGACTCAAGCTTATCTTTGTGACAAGGCTTCTACACTTAACCTAACCTAACCTAACATAACATAACATAACATAACATAACACAACCTACACCTATATTAGACTCAAGCTCATTTATATGCCGTCCTGTTCCCTAAAGCAGGAGTCTACCAGCACTTCCATTCTTTCACTAGTAGAATGTAGACTCAAGCTTATCTTTGTGACAAGGCACCTAACCTAACCTAATATAACCTAAAATAACCTAATCTCACCTAGACCTATATTAGACTCAAGCTCATTTCTATGCCGTCCTGTTCCCTAAAGCAAGAGTCTACCAGCATCTCCATTCTTTCACTAGTAGACTGTAGACTCACGCTTATCTTTGTGACAAGGCTTCTACACCTAACCTAACCTAACCTAACCTAGACCTACATTAGACTCAAGCTCATTTCTATGCCGTCCTATTCCCTAAAGCAAGAGTCTACCAGCATCTTCATTCCTTCACTAGCAAACTGTAGACTCAAGCTTATCTCCTAATCTAACTTAACCTAACCTAACCTATCCTAACCTAACCTAACCCAGACCTACATTAGACTCAAGCTGATTTCTATGCCGTTCTGTTCCCCAAAGCAAAAATCTACCAGCATCTCCATTCTTTCACTAGTAGACTGTAGACTCAAGCTTATCTTTGTGACAAGGCTTTTACACCTAACCTAACCTAACCTAACCTAGACCTACATTAGACTCAAGCTCATTTCTATGCCGTTCTGTTCCCCAAAGCAAAAATCTACCAGCATCTCCATTCTTTCACTAGTAGACTGTAGACTCACGCTTATCTTTGTGACGAGGCTTTTACACCATGAATGTGAAAAACGCTCATGAAAACCCGACCAATCTCTTTTGTGGCCTCGGGAAATATTAATGTGAAAGTTAAAACCGTCCATGGGAATGCGAGAACGGGTGCCAGGGAGTATGATATCGTACATGCACCTTTAGCCAAAATTATCGTACTGTGGCCGTATTGAGTTTTAAAACCAATATTTGTTTTCCTGCATTTCTTTCCTTTGTTTTCTTTTTGCTTTCTGTCTTCATATCCTTTTCTTCTCCGTCTTCATCTCCTCCCCTTCATTTCCTTCCTATGTAATGTTTTTTTGTTTTCTCTGTCTTAATTTTTTCTTCCTTTCCTGTCTTCACTGGATTGTGGGTTTCATTGTATGTTTCTTTTCCTTTAATTTATCTTTATTATGTCATTACGTTTTTTTTATTGACGGCATTTTATTTATTCACGCTAAGAAAATTTCCCGCCAGATTTTCCAGCGAACTGTTCCAACGCCTGTCATCGGCCTCGTCACCACCACCACCACCACCACCATCAACACCATCATCATCATCATCATCATCCATTTTCCGTCAATTTTCCCTGGAGGAGCCGGGAAGCCGTGGTGGTGGTGGTGATGATGGTGGGAGGTGGGGGGCTTAGTGGTGGTGATGGTGGTGGTGGTAGAGATGGCGGTGATGGTGGTAGTGGTGATGGTGGTGGTGGTGGTGATGGTGGTGGAGGTGGGGGGCTTAGTGGTGGTGATGGTGGTGGTGGTAGAGATGGCGGTGATGGTGGTAGTGGTGATGGTGGTGGTGGTGGTGGTGGTGGTAGTTCATCAGTCTCGGTGTTCGGAGTGCCCGAGGGCCGCCTTTTATTTTCCATTTCAGGGCGGGAATGAAATCTGTGCTTCTGGGAAATCTTGGAGACTCGGGCGGCGGCGTTCTATCGATTGTGGCGTTGTGTTGTGCTGTGGCGTTGTGTTGTGCTGTGGCGTTGTGTTCCGGCGTTGTGTTGCTGTTGGTGTGTTGCTGTGTTACGTTCGCTACGAGGCCTAATTTTGTGTTGTGTGTGCTGAGTGTGAGTTACGCAGAAGACAAGGTGCTGGAAATGAGAAGGAAGTGCTCTAAGGGAAAGAGAAAGAAGAGGAGGAGGAGGAAGAGGAGGAGGAGGAGGAAGAGGAAGAGGAGGAGAAGACAAGGTGTTGGGGGGAGTAGGATATGAGGAGGTATTGAAAAGGAGGACAGAAGCCAAACCGTAAAGAGGAGGAAGAGGAAGAGGCTGGAGGAGGAGGAGGAGGAGGAAGGTGGTCATGAGAAGGAGTAAGGACATAAAGAGGTAAAAGAAGAGTAGTAAGAGGAGGAAGAGGAGGAGGAGGAGGAGGAGGAGGAGTTTAAAGCAAGTGATGTGAGTTGTTCGTCAGTTATGAGTGTGTGTGTGTGTGTGTGTGTGTGTGTGTGTGTGTGTGTGTGTGTGTGTTTTTAGCCGCCACTGTGAACGGCCGACGCCAAACGTTTAACTTTTCTCGTTATGTTTTGCCTTCCACGTTTATTTCTCTTTTTTGTGTGTGTGTGTGTGTGTGTGTGTGTGTGTGTGTGTGTGTGTGTGTGTGTGTGTGTGTGTGTGTGTGTGTGTGTGTGTGTGTGTGTGTGTGTGTGTGTGTGTGTGTGTGTGTGTGTGTGTGTGTGTACTCCTTCCTGCCTCCCTTTCCTCTTATTCCTTTTATATAATCCTTTAAGCACTTCCTGAACTACAATTATACGAGACTACCCACGTCACCATTGCCACATTGTCGTACTCAGAGCATAGTATTTACCGGTTTCTGACGCCTAACTATTGCCAAGAAACATCAGGAATTAACTATTTTAACGATAATTATAAGTGAATCTCCTTATTGGGGTCCACGAGACGATTTTGGGGTCGGAAGTCGGTAAATATAAGAGGCTGGGTACGACAATCTGGCAACTTGACCCACGTGCCCGTCAACCCGGAGTACAGATGCAGGGCGGTGTTCTCAGACGCTCCCGCCCTCACGTCAACCATTTCCAAAGGCCGAGGAGATCAGTCGCTTTCTGATGAGTCTTTTCGTTGCAGTGGTGAGGAGCGTTCGAGGCACCGTCAGCCCCGGCCCTTACCCTCACGTCAACCATTTCCAAAGGCCGAAGAGGAGATCAATCGCTTTCTGATGAGTCTTTCCGTTGCAGTGGTGAGGAGCGTTCGAAGCACCGTCAGCACACGCCAGCACCCGCGACACTGGCCGGACACACAGGTGAGTAAATAACGGCACTGTTACTGAGCTGTGAGGTTGTGGCGGCGGCGAGTGGCCAGCGTGCGAGGCCAAAGACACACAGGTCGTTGTAGTGAGTTTTCTATAACGCTTAATTTAGCTCATTCTTTAAGTTTGTTGAATTATATTGTTTTCTATAACGCTTAATTTAGCTCATTCTTTAAGTTTGTTGAATTATAGTGTTTTCTATAACGCTTAATTTAGCTCATTCTTTAAGTTTGTTGAATTATATTGTTTTCTATAACGCTTGATTTAGCTCATTCTTTAAGTTTGTTGAATTATATTGTTTTCTATAACGCTTAATTTAGCTCATTCTTTAAGTTTGTTGAATTATATTGTTTTCTACAACGCTTAATTTAGCTCATTCTTTAAGTTTGTTGAATTATATTGTTTTCTATAACGCTTAATTTAGCTCATTCTTTAAGTTTGTTGAATTATATTGTTTTCTATAACGCTTAATTTAGCTCATTCTTTAAGTTTGTTGAATTATATTGTTTTCTTCGATGGCAGCAACGATAGCTTGCTTTGTACACGTTGACGGGTTTGGTGACGAAGAAAACAACAAGTATATTCTAAACTCTCTAAAGCTACGCAGAAAAGATACGTGAATGCGATGATAAGTAAGAGAAACTGAGAAATACAGCAGCGGCACAGTCTTGGCACACGGCATTTTTTCCTTTTTTCTACAACCCTTTTGCGAAGGTGACAGGAAAACTCCAGACGGCAGAGAGAGCATCGTGCCCAGGCGTGCGGTGTGTGGTTCCGCCGCACAAGAGTACTCACGCCCGCATGTATGAACGGGTCGGTTCGCCTGTTTGAAAAGCCTCTCGTGGAAGTTGCTGGTGTGTTCATGGACTGTTTTGTAATGCAGGTGTGATAGTGTTGCACGGCCTGTGACCTCATGACTGTTTTCCCGGTGTGTTCATGGACTGTTGTGTAATGCAGGTGTGATAGTGTTGCACGGCCTGTGACCTCATGACTGTTTTCCCGGTGTGTTCATGGACTGTTGTGTAATGCAGGTGTGATAGTGTTGCACGGCCTGTGACCTCATGACTGTTTTGCCGGTGTGTTCATGGACTGTTGTGTAATGCAGGTGTGATAGTGTTGCGCGGCCTGTGACCTCATGACTGTTTTGCCGGTGTGTTCATGGACTGTTGTGTAATGCAGGTGTGATAGTGTTGCACGGCCTGTGACCTCATGACTGTTTTGCCGGTGTGTTCATGGACTGTTGTGTAATGCAGGTGTGATAGTATTACGCGGCCTCTGGACCTTGAACGTGAGAATCACCCTTCAAAACCCGGTCCGTCTCCTCCGGCCTTGGGTTATAGTCGTACCGGGAGCCTGGACCTCCGAGGGACGGGACGTGGACCGGTTCGGAGAGGCGAGGCTGTGGCGGTTTTTGCGAGTACAGAGTTGGCGTCGCGATGTTCCCTTGGAGCAGCGAGTCGGGGCGGGATCAGAGGAGAGGATATCAGAGGGACGGGTCAGGCACGGCGTCTCGAAGAAGGCGAGGCTGTGCGGGTTTGGGAGTGTGCAAATGAGGGATGCACAGTGCGTGGGAGGAGGATGGAGCCGCCCGGGAGGAGAGGAGGGCCAGGAAGAGATTCTTGGACGCCACGGAGGAGGCCAAGCACTCCGGGCGGCGTCTGTGCAGCAGCCGGCCAGGAAGCCTCCCGGGCCACGCCGGCCACACGCCTCTCGCCGCGCCGCCTTCCGTTGCACCCGAACACGTGCTCGCGTACATGAAGGCGTGGGCGTAGAGGGGGTGCCTTTGGCGTGTTCATAAGGAAGCCTCCAAGGCCCGCGCCGGCCACACGCCTCTCGCCGCGCCGCCTTCCGTTGCACCCGAACACGTGCTCGGGTACATGAAGGCGTGGGCGTAGAGGGGGTGCCTTTGGCGTGTTCTTAAGGAAGCCTCCAAGGCCCGCGCCGGCCATAGGCCTCTCGCCGCGCCGCCTTCCGTTGCACCCGAACACGTGCTCGGGTACATGAAGGCGTGGGCGTAGAGGGGGCCTCGACGCGTCCCTAAGGGCGGCTGCCTCGCGCCCCTCACAGCTCCCCGCCAGCGCCGCCCCCCCGCCAGCTGGCAAGGTAAGCGGGCGGCCCCCACACTTTGAGAGTGCCTATTATCAAGGCCACTTCGGCGGCCACGAGCAGGCCGCGGCTGTGGTGTCGCAGCGCCGCCCCCAGCCTACCCAGGACGCTGCCACGCTCGCTCCCTGGGCCTTCACCAGTGGTCTCCTCGGCGTCGTCTTCACTTGTCTCCCCCCCACTGCCGTCCGAGTCTTCGTCAGAGTCTCGTTCAGTCTCCTCCTCGGTGTCGGCCTCCCATTCCGTCTCTTCATCAGTCTCCTCCGTGTCCTCATCAGTCTCCCCTGTGTCGTCATCAGTCTCCCCTGTGTCGTCATCAGTCTCCCCTGTGTCGTCATCAGTCTCCCCTGTGTCCTCATCAGTCTCCCCTGTGTCGTCATCAGGCTCCCGTCCGCTCTCCTCTTTGTCACTGGGAGCCTCCTTCTCTTCGCCGTTCACAGTGATGTCTTCAGCAGTTTCCTCGTCACTGTCTTTGTCTTCAGCAGGGAGCAGCTCCTCTGCTTTGCGGGCACTGTCATTGCTAGGAGCGATATTTTCGAACCCTTGGTCGGTGGTGTCCGTCTTTCCTTGGCTGTCTTCCGGCCGGGTGACCTTGGGGTCACTGCTGGCATTGTCCTTGCCACCCTTTTGGCCTCGGCGGGTGTCACTTGGCACTCCGTCAAAGGGCCATCCCGTTGGCACCTCCGTGAGTGGCGTGTGGGCCGGCAGAAGCACGACCTTCCCCTCGTGGACGCGAAGGACAAACCACTCGGGGCTGCCGCTCTGCAGCAGCTGGCCCGTAAAGTCCTCGAGGCCCACGCGGGCCACGCGAGTCTCGCCGCTGCGCAGCGTCACGCAGATCTTGACCTGCGCGGCGGCCGCGTCCGCCTTCCTGTTGTACCTGAAGACTCGCTCCAGGTCAAGGAAGGCATTGTCGAAGAGCGGTGCCCTGGCCCGGTCGCTGAACGAAAACGCCGCCAGCTCCTTCCAGGGCCCGGCCAGCCACCCGCAGCACCCCCAGCGCCGCCGGACGCTGACCGTCACCTTGCTGGGCGCGGCCGCGGCGCTGCTCCCCTCGCCGGGCGGAGCCACCACCAGACAGGTGCCGCACACCACGCGTCGGGAGTCCTTCTTGTGGACCATTTTGCAGGTGTTTTGAATGTTAATCTTTCGATTCTCGAACCAAAGGAAGCTGCAGCAAGTAAGGCCAATGACAGACGGTAGCGGGAGCGTCCCCCCCCGCACTGACCCCCGGCCCTTCCCGCCCCCTACTGACGAGGCTGTTTCCCAAACCAGTGCTCACAGCCAAAAAATGTGGTGCTAGCAGTAGTAGTAGTAGTAGTAGTAGTAGCAGCAACAGCAGCAGCAGTAATAAGCAGTAATAATAACACTACTACTACTACCACTACTGCTACTACTACTACTACTACCACTACTGCTACTACTACTACTACTATTACTACTACTACTACTACTATAGTCTGTTCACCCGAGACTGAGGTGTGCATTATCGAGCAATGGTAACCTGCTGCCCCACGGCGCGTCAGATTGCCTAACATACGATAGCCTACGTATAGGAATTAGTCATCAGTTTCAATTATACGCAGGTAACAATAACGAATACTGTTGATTATAGTGTGTGTGTGTGTGTGTGTGTGTGTGTGTGTGTGTGTATGTGTTCTCTCTACTAATACTCTCTGATGTTAAACTAATACTAAGACAAATACTAACACTAACACTAATACCAATACCATCTACTGCACGACTAATGGTAATACTAATACTAATGCGGTTTGTCTCCCCATATATACTAATACTAATACGATCTCCTGCACAACTAATACTAACACTAACACTAATACTAATGCACACTGTTTCTATATCAATACTAATACTAATACCAATACAATCTGGTGATCAACTAATGCTGATTCTAATACACACTTTTCTCATTCAATACTAATACTAATACCAATACAGTCTGGTACTCAACTAATACTAATACTAATACACACTGTTTCTCAATTCAATACTAATACTAATACTAATACCAATACAGTCTGGTGCTCAACTAATACTAATACTAATACCAATACAGTCTGGTACTCAACTAATACTAATACTAATACTAATACCAATACAGTCTGGTACTCAACTAACACTAATACTAATACTAATACCAATACAGTCTGGTACTCAACTAATACTAATACTAATACTAATACCAATACAGTCTGGTACTCAACTAATACTAATACTAATAGCAATACACACTGTTTCTCAATTCAATACTAATACTAATACTAATACCAATACAGTCTGGTACTCAACTAATACTAATACTAATACTAATACAGTCTGGTACTCAACTAATACTAATACTAATACTAATACCAATACAGTCTGGTACTCAACTAATACTAATACCAATACCAATACAGTCTGGTACTCAACTAATACTAATACCAATACCAATACAGTCTGGTACTCAACTAATACTAATACCAATACCAATACAGTCTGGTACTCAACTAATACTAATACCAATATCAATACAGTCTGGTACTCAACTAATACTAATACTAATATCAATACAGTCTGGTACTCAACTAATACTAATACCAATACCAATACAGTCTGGTACTCAACTAATACTAATACTAATACCAATACAGTCTGGTACTCAACTAATACTAATACCAATATCAATACAGTCTGGTACTCAACTAATACTAATACCAATACCAATACAGTCTGGTACTCAACTAATACTAATACCAATATCAATACAGTCTGGTACTCAACTAATACTAATACCAATACCAATACAGTCTGGTACTCAACTAATACCAATACCAATACAGTCTGGTACTCAACTAATACCAATACCAATACCAATACAGTCTGGTACTCAACTAATACCAATACCAATACCAATACAGTCTGGTACTCAACTAATACCAATACCAATACCAATACAGTCTGGTACTCAACTAATACTAATACCAATACAGTCTGGTACTCAACTAATACTAATACCAATACCAATACAGTCTGGTACTCAACTAATACTAATACTAATACCAATACAGTCTGGTACTCAACTAATACTAATACCAATACCAATACAGTCTGGTACTCAACTAATACTAATACTAATACCAATACAGTCTGGTACTCAACTAATACTAATACCAATACCAATACAGTCTGGTACTCAGCTAATACTAATACCAATACAGTCTGGTACTCAACTAATACCAATACAAATACCAATACAGTCTTGTACTCAACTAATAACAATACCAATACAGTCTGGTACTCAACTAATACTAATACTAATACCAATACAGTCTGGTACTCAACTAATACTAATACCAATACCAATACAGTCTGGTACTCAGCTAATACTAATACCAATACCAATACAGTCTGGTACTCAACTAACACTAATTCACACTGTTTCTCAATTCAATACTAATACTAATACCAATACTGTCTGTTGCACGCCTAATACACTAATGCCGATGCTAACACGCCCCGCTGCCCGATAAGACATCAGAATATTGAGCAAGGTTTAAAGATGCCTTAATTTAAGCTGTCCGTCAGGCGGGTGGCAAGGTAGGCCGGCGGGGAGGAAGTGTTAGGCTACTGGGTGTACTGGTGTGTGTTGTGTCTTCTTTTAGTTATGATTCTTCTTCTTTTTCTTCTTTTTCTTTTTGTTTTCTTTTTTTCTTCTTCTGTGTATTTTCTTCTTCTGTGTATTTTTCTCCTTTGTCTTCTTCTTCTGTGTATTTTTCCTCTTTGTCTCCTTCTTTTGTATTTTTTTTCTTCTGTGTCTTCTTCTTCTTCTTCCATCGCGTACTATTTGGAATTTAGAATCCCTTGGAAATTCAGACTTGTCAGCCATTCCACAAGTGCGTACTGTTTGGGATATAAAATGTTTCACTAAATGTAGACTTTTCATCCTCTCCACCACCGCGTACTATTTGGAACTTGGAATTCTTTTATAAATTCAGACTTGTTACCCATTCGACAGGAGCGTACTATTTGGAATTTAGAATGCTTCCCTAAATTCAGACTTTAAAAAAAACTAAAACACCGCGTACTAATTGGGATATAAAAAGTTTCACTAAATACAAACTTTTCAACCCGTGGAATTTGCTGCGCGCACTCTCGGGAGTTTAAAATGCTTCACTAAATTCAAGTTCAGAAAGAGGGAATAAAATTTGGCAGGTCCGGGAGCCATTCATTCGCTCGCACAATCACGGCGGACTGCCTGAAAAGTGAGGAAATTTCTGCTCATGATTAGCACGGCAGAGTTACGGGGCGGGGCGGGGCGGGGCGGGACGGGGCGTAGTGAAACACGGTGTTGCCGCGGCGGAGATATGGGCGGCGGGCAGCTCGTTGGGTTGGCATTCGTGTTAATGTATTGAGTTGAGTGTGAACGTGAGTGTGTGTGTCTGTGTGTGTGTGTGTTGCGTGTGAGTATTTGGAAAGTGTGTGTGTGTGTGTGTGTGTGTGTGTGTGTGTGTGTTCAGACTAACCAATCAACAGCAGCGTGATGACCGGAGATGGCCAGTCCTCAGGCCTTCCCTCCCTTCCCTCCCTCCTTCTCTCCCTTCCTTTCCCTCCTTCCTTCCTCCTCCCCTCACTGCAGTTCCCTCCCTGGAAATGGTTAGTCCTCCTCCTCCTCTCTCCCTTCCCTTAACATCTCCATTCATCTCCTCTCCCTCCCTCTTCACTCCCTTCCTCTCCCTCCTGCTCCTAATCCTCCTTAATCTCCATCAAATTCTAGAGGTGTGTATAGAGGATCCGAGCCGCTGATAAGGAATGTGATGTGTTCGTGGCGGCGGATCTGCTGTCCATCTAAAGTCCAGATTCGCAAACACTTTGAAGGTTTTACTTAGTCCGTCTGTGTCAGCTCTCTTCCCCTTCCTTTTTTTTCCTCCTCTTTCTCTTCCTCATTCTTTTTTTCTCTTTCGCTTAACAGATTGTCCATCTTCTTGTTGTTCTCTTCAAGTTGTTTTCCTGGCTTACCCATGCATTGTAGACATGACATTGTATAATAACATTTGTTAGCCTTGATGAACCCTACAACATGGAATTATATTTTCTTTTTCTTTTTCTTTTTACGTCTTGGCCTGAGGCGCCGGTAGGCCTTCATAATAGGGCCTGATGGTTGGCCCCAGCCCGTTGTGGCGCAGGCAAATATTTATAGTGTTTTTTTTTTTTTGCTATTAACACTTGTCGTTTTTCCTCTCTCTCTTTCTCTTCTTCTTTCCCCTTGTTTCTTTACCCGCTTGCTTGCTTCCCCTGCCTACCCCTTCTATTTCCCATCTCCAGTCCTCACCCACACACCCCTGCATACCCTTCCTGTCTCCCATCCCTTCTTCTAACCACCTTCAATATCCCTATCTGCCCCTTCCATTCAGTTCCTCCACTGCCCCTTCACACCACTATCCCTGTCTCTCCCTTCCATTCCCTTCTTCCCCTTCTCCTTCGCTCCATTATCCCTGTCTCTCCCTCTTCCATTCCCTCATCCCTGTCCCCACCGCACTATCCCTGTCTCTCCCTTCCATTCCCTCATCCCTGGTTACCCCCTCCACCCTCCATCCTCTCCTCAAACCCCTACCTAACCCCTGCATGTTATCCCCCTGCAAATCGAAACTATTAACAACGAATATGTCAGCCGCAGATTGGAGGAAGTTTGGGTGCGACGCGACATAACCCCCGCCACAACGTTACCACCTCGGCGTTGCGTGTTTTCAGACGATTTGGCTCTCATGACAACCATTTCCCAAGGCCACAAAGGAGATTAGTCGCTTACCATGAGTGCTGGTTCGCGTTCATGGGGCAGAAGCCTTGTCAAACTGTCGTAGGTTCATAAAACTACCTTTGGAAACACTACTCACACAACCTCTATCAAAGCCTTGTCAAACTGTCGCTAGGTTCATAAAACTACCCATGGAAATACTATTAACACATCCTCTATCAAAGCCTTGTCAAACTATCACCAGGCTCATAAAACTACCCATGGAAACACTACTCACACAACCTCTACGAAAGCCTTGTCAAACTATCACCAGGCTCATAAAACTACCCATGGAAACACTATTAACACATCCTCAACGAAAGCCTTGTCAAACTACCACCAGGCTCATAACACTACCCATGGAAATAATACTAACACAACCTCTACGAAAGCCTTGTCAAACTATCACTAGGCTCATAAAACTACCTATGGAAATACCATTAACACATCCTCCATCAAAGCCTTGTAACACTATCACCAGGCTCATAACACTACCCATGGAAACACTACTCACACAACCTCTACGAAAGCCTTGTCAAACTATCACTAGGGTCATAAAACTACCCATGGAAATACTATTAACACACCCTCTACGAAAGCCTTGTCAAACTACCACCAGGCTCATAACACTACCCATGGAAATAATACTAACACAACCTCTACGAAAGCCTTGTCAAACTATCACTAGGCTCATAAAACTACCCATGGAAATACCATTAACACATCCTCCATCAAAGCCTTGTAACACTATCACCAGGCTCATAACACTACCCATGGAAACACTACTCACACAACCTCTACGAAAGCCTTGTCAAACTATCACTAGGCTCATAAAACTACCCATGGAAATACTATTAACACATCCTCTACGAAAGCCTTGTCAAACTATCACTAGGCTCCTAAAACAACCCATGGAAATACCACTAGCACATCCTCTACTAAACCCTTGTCAAACTATCACCAGACTCATAAAACAAGGGTAGGCGGTGGCTGAGTGGTTAGCGTGCGGGCCCCGCATTCACCGCGTTCTGGACGACGCGGGTTCGAATCCGCCCGCTACCACCTGGGATTTTTTAGTCACCGCCGAGTGGCCTAAGACTACCCACATGCTGTCCTGAAGACCACCCATCAACCCGGACTCTAGAAGGAACCGTCGAGGTGAATCAAGAATGAGTTCCGGGGGGCAGCATGAGACAAGAATAAATGGCGCCACTATAAAAATTGCCTGCGCCATGACGGGTTGGGGCCGACCACCAGGCCCCTCAAGAAAGCCTGCCGGCGCTATAGGCTAACAAGTATAAAAAAAAATAACCATGGAAATACTACTAACACAGCCTCTACAAAAGCCTTATCCAATGTGGGTGTGTATGGGCCGATGTGTTAACAGGCATTGGACACAGACTGGAGGAGGAGGAGGAGGAGGAGGAGGAGGAGGGCAGAAGTGGAGAGTTTTGTGCAGGAAAGTTTCTCAGGTGCTGGTTAGTTCCCTCGACATGGCACACAGAGACATACGGTTAGGAGATGAGGGAGAAAAATCACCCGGCAGCATCCAGTTCGTCAGTGTGTTAGCTACGAAAACTCTGGTACGGAAAATCTGGTACGAAAACTGGTACGAAATCTGGTACGAAAATCCCTCCACCGACAAAGCAAGACTGAACAAACAAAACAGTAAAAGCCGCCTCGCTGCGCCGCGTCTGCCAAAAGAAAAAGGTATACAAAAAATTTTTCATGGACTGTTTAGAGGCAGAGTTTAAGTGTTTCCATTGTTGTAACGCAGTGCTTCACGTGTGTGTGTGTGTGTGTGTGTGTGTGATTGGCTTTCTGGCTGGCTGACTGACTTACTGACTGATTGACTGACGAACTGACTGGCTAACTGATTGGCTGTTTGACTGACTAACTGGGTGACTGACTGACTGGCTAATTGGCGGGCTGGCTGACTGGCTGGCTGAATGGCTGTCCCCTGAAGCCAAGCAGACAGCGGCCAGGGCTCAGATTAATCCCGGAGAGTGAGTGAGTGAGTGGTTGGCGACGCTTTGCACGCTGACGGCCCTCAAGACGCTCGTCAAGCCGCTGCCTGCCTGCCTGTCCCCTGCTGGCTCCGGCCCAAGGGAGTCGTTGAAGGGCTGCACGCACTGTCCTCAGCCCACCGCGGGGACTCTTGTGAGCTGAGACACTCGCTTGAGGCCGCCTGTGTTCCGTGGATTGTCTGTAACATGGAGAAAACAAGGAATGAATTGGTATGGAGAAGTGTTGGAGAGAGAGAGAGAGAGAGAGAGAGAGAGAGAGAGAGAGAGAGAGAGAGAGAGAGAGAGAGAGAGAGAGAGAGAGAGAGAGAGAGAGAGAGAGAGAGAGAGAGAGAGAGAGAGAGAGAGAGAGAGAGAGAGAGAGAGAGAGAGAGAGAGAGAGAGAGAGAGAGAGAGAGAGAGAGAGAGAGAGAGAGAGAGAGAGAGAGAGAGAGAGAGAGAGAGAGAGAGAGAGAGAGAGAGAGAGAGAGAGAGAGAGAGAAAGGTTGTAGAGACTGAAGTGAATGGAAAATCTCGTAATATAGAAGAAATCAGTCTGGATTGAAATAGTGGGAGAGAAAACTTGTGAGAGAGATGAGTTTTGAACATCAGGAAGGAAGGGAAGAAATAGCAAGTGACGATAAAGAGAGGAAGAGAGGCTGTAGAGATTGAAGTGAATGGAAGATTTCGTAATAAAGAAGAAACCAGTCTGGTCGCTGCCGGATTGAAGTAGAGAGAGAAAGAACTGTTGTGAGAGAGGTGAGTTTGGGTCATTACCAAGGAAGGGAAGAAAGAGCAGGTGAGGGGGGGGGGGAGAGAGAGAGAGAGAGAGAGAGAGAGAGAGAGAGAGAGAGAGAGAGAGAGAGAGAGAGAGAGAGAGAGAGAGAGAGAGAGAGAGAGAGAGAGAGAGAGGCTACGACGATTAAAGTGAATGGAAAAAGTCGTAATAAAGAGATTAAGCTCGAGAAAAGACTTGTGAAAGGGTTAAGAGAGAGAGAGAGAGAGAGAGAGAGAGAGAGAGAGAGAGAGAGAGAGAGAGAGAGAGAGAGAGAGAGAGAGAGAGAGAGAGAGAGAGAGAGAGAGAGAGAGAGAGAG
>NC_066573.1:6246459-6263959 GCF_024679095.1 Eriocheir sinensis | reverse complement strand
CCTGACAGCGTAGTGCGAAACAATGATGGGTCTGACCTGGAATTCGCTCGATGGATTGGCCTGGCTCGCGGTGTTATGGACTCACTCAACACGAGTATGTGGCGTCATCGATACATCTACGCAGGCGGTCAGGGATTATAATCTTTAACCCGGTACCAGAGACGGGCCAAATTTGTGGCTTTACCGTGTAGCAGCGACGGGCCAAATTTGTGGCTTTACCGTGTAGCAGCGACGGGCCAAATTTGTGGCTTTACCGTGTAGCAGCGACGGGCCAAATTTGTGGCTTTACCGTGTAGCAGCGACGGGCCAAATTTGTGGCTTTACCGTGTAGCAGCGACGGGCCAAATTTGTGGCTTTACCGTGTAGCAGCGACGGGCCAAATTTGTGGCTTTACCGTGTAGCAGCGACGGGCCAAATTTATGCCATGATATAAACCCCCAAAAATAGATGATGCATAAACTGATCACAAATGCATTGATATATATTATGAAATGATTTGTGAGAGTGATGATTTTTTCTCATTTTTCTCACTTAGAGGGACCATTAAGAAACATGATCCCCGCTTCTACCGGGTTAAGTCGCTTGTGCCCCCTGTCTTACTGTACGGCTGTGAGACATGGACGCTGAACAGTGACTTGGAGAGGCGTGTCGATGTCTTTGGTGCCAAGTGCCCTCGCAGGATCACGGGGTATCGCTGGGATGACTTTGTGTCGAACCAGTGACTGCTCCGTGAATCCGAATCGAGGCTTGTTACCTACTAAAGGGGCTATTACACTGGGCAAATTTTCCGTGGATCTTCAGTCAAACCACGATTTCCGCTGGCGTGGTTCTCATATTTCCGTGGTTTTCTGACGTGTCCGCGATCTTCCAAAGCTACGGTATAGATTTCACCGAATGACGACGATATTACTCACCATCATCATCATCAGCAATAACAAGAAACAAATGAGAACCACGCTAGCGGAAATCGTGGTTTGACTGAAGATCCACGGAAAATTTGCCCTTAAGTCTGTGAACGCCAACTCCGGATATATGGGGATGTGGCGCGCCTCCCGGACGTCGATCTTGCTCACAGGGTTGTTTCTGTACGAGATAACCCTGGGTGGAGGAGACCAAGGGGACGCCCACGTAACTCACAACTGGGGCAAGTCAGTCCATCCTGCCGGGGGGGACTTGGGATGGACAGGGCAGATGAATACCAGGTTGCTCGGGAGTGGAGGCGAGTCAGTGAGTGAAGCGACGCGCACCCGGGCTATACTCCCCATTAGTTAGTTTCTCTCTCTCTCTCTCTCTCTCTCTCTATCTATCTATCTATCTATCTATCTATCTATCTTGTAATGCCGTTTCCTGCCGCGTTTGCCTTGTAAAAGTCTCGCTGCTTCCCTGTGTTGGGGTCTCCGCTCTTCCTTCACTCCCTCTCCGTGCATTTTTACCTCAGAAGTCTCCCTGTTTCCCTCTACTCTTCTTCTCCCTTCCCTTCTTTTGTTTACCCTTGAAAAGTCTCGCTCTTTCCCTCTACTCTCCTCCTTCTTCCTTCCCTTCTTTTCCTTACTCTTGAAAAGTCTCGCTCTCTCCCTGTGTTCGCGTTCCCTCCTCTCGTCTCCTCCCGTCCCTCGTGTTGGTGTGCTGCTCGCGCCGTGCTTGGCCGAGGGGAGGAGAAATAAACATCGCCAAGGAAACGAGCATTCACGTTCCTCGTTTGTAGCATCCGGGCAAGACAAACGCCCCAGAATTTGCGTATACACGTTGCGAGGCGTGCTCCCGAGCGTCACCTGTTTGTCTGGGCGGCGCTCCAGGTCGTGTGCAGGGAGTGTGCTGCCGAAGGGGGCGTGTAGGGTGTGGAGGGAAACAAGTGAGTGCCCAGCCTGTCGGTGTCGCTCTGTTCGTCGTGGTAGGACTCATGGGGCTTACCTTAACAACTTGGCATCCGCAGATCATAGAGTCTTACTGCGTGATTCTGAGGAAATGGTTACAAAGAATGATCAGATAGATAAATAGAGATAGATAGATAAAGAGAGAGAGAGAGAAAGTGCATGTGTGTATGTGTGTGTGTGTGTGTGTGTGTGTGTGTATTTTGGCTCAGGGCGCGTGTTGTATAAGGAGGAAAACAAAACAGAACAAGTGCATTTCTAGAGCCTGCTGATGAGAAGTCGTTTGTCTCGGAGCTTAAAAATAAAGGGGAGTGTAACGTATGTCTGTCAGGCCCACGTGTTGACTCGCTGTGAGGGGCGCGGTGTTTATGTACGTGTGTGTGAATGTGCTCAGACGTCACCGCAGGGAGGGAGAGAGAAATGTGTGTGGCGATGGATGGGCGCCTGTTGCTGGTGTCAGGGATGGGAAAATATTATGTTGGAAGATGAAGAGGAAGAGGAGGAAAAATGAGAATGACAGTAGTAGTAATAATGATAAATAATGATAATGATAGGAAGAAGAAGAAGAAGAAGAAGAAAATGATGATGATGATGATGATGATGATGATGAAAAAGAAGAAGAAGAAGAAGAAGAAGAAAAAGAAAAAGAAGAAGAAGAAGTAGAAGAAGAAGAAGAAGAAGAAGAAGGAAAAGAAGAAGAAGAAGAGGAAAATGAAAAAGAAGAAGAAGAATGAGAGGGGAACGAAAAAGAGGAAGAAAACAAAAAAGAAAAGGAAGGAAAGGAAGAAGAAAAAGAAGAAAAGAAGATAAAAAGAACAACAACAACGGCAACATCAATGAGAAGAGAAAGAAGAAGAAGAAGAAGAAGAAGAAAAAGAAGAAGAAGAAGAGGAGGAGGAGGAGGAGGAAGAGGTGTTTAGGTACAATCTTTTCTCGTGTTGTGTTTTGTTCTTTTTTTTTTCACCAACAGCCAATCGTGTGCGTGTGTGTGTGTGTGTGAGAGAGAGAGAGAGAGAGAGAGAGAGAGAGAGAGAGAGAGAGAGAGAGAGAGAGAGAGAGAGAGAGAGAGAGAGAGAGAGAGAGAGAGAGAAAGACAGAAAAAGAGAGAGGTACCTTGTATGCAAAGCGCCCCCCTTGTGACTTACGGTCCTTCCTTATCTTATTCGAATCTCACGTCGCGCGCGTCGCCGGACCCTGGACTGAGGTGGGCTGAATTTGATTGGACTGGACTGTGGCGGACTGGACCGGACTGGACTGACGTGGATTGGACCGGACTTGACTGAGGTGGACTGGACAGGACTGGAGTGGAATAAACTGAATTAGACTGGACTGGACTAAGATGAACTGAATTAGACTGGACTGAGACGAACTGAATCAGACTGGACTGCAACTTAATACAGAGGCTTTCATACATACATATACTGAAGCTCCGATACAGGCTTAAGAAAACGGGCTTAGGATATACTCTACTAAACTGAGACTATTTCCCTTTCGTGGTACAGGAGTCGCGTATCACCAGCATCACAACACAGGCCATGAAAACCCCGGCAACTTACACGAGAGGCGTTTGGATATATTCTACTAAGCTGAGAGACTAATTCCCTTCCGTAGTGCAGAAGTCACGCATAGCTATCACCAGCATCACAAAACATGCCATGAAAACCACTTACGTTTAAGAATACAGGCTTAATAATCTTCTCGTATAGCCAAAATCGAGGCAAGGCCGTAAGTAAGAGCGACATTGTTTCATTCTTGGTTTTCTTCCGTTTTTTTTCCCTTGAGAGGCAAGCGAAACGAAACCCGAGCAAGCAATCAGTGAAGAATGCCGCGAGTTGAGGAGCGCACGTGAACCCGCCGCCGCCCGCCTGCCGCCCGCCTGCCGCCAGCCTATCACAGAACCATTGCCAGCAGACGGTAAAACAGGCAAGGGATGAAAGATTATTCCTGTCTTGAGCTGTGCATCCATCCCCTCCTGACTCCCTCCCTGCCTGCCCCACCGAGAACCTCCTCCGTACCCTGACTCAATCCCACCCTCAACCCCCCTTATTCTCCCTGTCCTTGCCCCGTCTCCTGTTTCTCCCTCCCGCCCTCCCTGCCCCTCTCGTGCCCCCTCACACCTCGGCCTCATCTCCAGCCCGCACCGATTCTGGTCCTCAGGGAACCCTTAGAGAAATTGTTCCTCGGGTCCTTGATGAGATGGGACGGTCACGTGATGGGCGGGGAGGAGGAGGAGGGCGGCGTAGCGTGACGAGTGATGGGAAAGGAAGGGCGGGGCAGAAGGAAGGAAGGAAGAGAAGTAAAGAAGGAGAATGAGAAGGGAAGTGCAGGGTAGAAGGAAGGAAGGAAGAGAGGGAAAGATTGACCAAAGGAAAGTAGAAAGACGAGTTATGAGAGTCTATGTTAAGGATAGGAAGGAAGGAAGAGAGGGAAAGAAGGAGAAAGAGAATGCAAGGAGACAAGTAATGAGAAGCGAAATGAAGGTTAGAAAAAAGAAACAAAATGAATGAAGAAAATAATATAGGAAATACATGATAAGGAGGAAGAGAGGAAATAATGAAGAGGAGAAGAAAGAGAGAAAGAGGAGAGAGAGAGAATGAGGAAGAGGGAAAACATAAATGGAGAGAAATAGAGACAGAGAAAGAAAGAGATAGGGAGAGAGACGGACAGACACACAGACAGGCAGAAGAACTTAAGAACCCTCTCCAGCCAGTCAGACAGTCAGCCTTTCAGTCAATTACAAAAACTTTCCATAATCAGCGTCAGTCAGTCAGTCAATCCGTCAGTCAGTCAGCCAGTCAGCTCAAGAACCCTCATAGTCAATCATCCAGTCAACCATTCAGTCAATTACAAGAACTTTCCATACTCAGCCTCAGTCAGTCAGTCAGCTAGTCAGTCAGTTAGTCAATCCGTCAGCCAGTCAGCTCCGGAACCCTCAGTCAGTCATCCAGTCAGTCAGTCAATCAGTCAGCCAGTCAGCTAAAGAACCATCACAGTCAGTCAGTCAGTCAGTCAGCCAGTCAGTCAGTCAGTCAGTCAGCCAGTCAGCTAAAGAACCACCACAGTCAGTCATCCAGTCAGTCAGTCAGTCAGTCAGCCAGTCAGCTACTAGAATCCTCTCCAATCAGTCAGCCAGTCAGTCAGTCAGTCAGTCAGTCAGTCAGTCAGTCACCCAGTTGAACCCACGCCTACTCATATATTTAACAAGGCTTTCGTAGGCGTTTGGGGCATTTCCAGGTATAGTTTAATGACCCTGGTGGTAGTCTGACCCCTCTTCTGTACCGTGAACCTAAAACAACACTCATTAGAACCCGACTGATCTCCTTTTCGGCCTTTGGAAGTAGGTGATGTGAGAGGTGGACGCGTCTGAGCACATCCACCATAAGGGGCTATTACACTGGGCAAATTTTCCGTGGATCTTCAGTCAAACCACGATTTCCGCTGGCGTGGTTCTCATATTTCCGTGGTTTTCTGACGCGTCCACGATCGTCCAAAGCTACGGTAGATTTCACCATCATCAACGAAAAAATCGTGACTTGAGATCCGGAACGTGTTGTGCAAGTTTCTCATATTTCCGTGGTTTTCTGACGTGTCCACGATCTTCCAAAGCTACGGTAGATTTCACTGAAGGACGACGGTATTACGCACCATCATCAGCAGCAGCAATAACAAGAAACAAATGAGAACCACGCTAGCGGAAATCGTGGTTTGACTGAAGATCCACGGAAAATTTGCCCAGTGTAATAGTATCCCCTTAATGGGACGATATAAGAATGAACGAGAGGAGACCAAGACAGGACCATTTCCTCACACGCTTACACACTCACATTTTGACAAGGTTTTCGTAGAAGTTTGGGGCATTTCCAGAGGTACTTTTATGACCCCGATGGCAGTTTAAGTTTTAAGCCCCCGAGCACCGCCTCCAGATGCTGTCCACGCCACTCCACCTCACTCGGATTGGCGCTTGGCTGGAGAGGTTGTTTTTCTACGTTCGCTCTCTGGTTGCGCATGGACGGTCAGAGGAGCTGTATGCTTTCCTCTCCCCCGGGCCCTCGCTGCCGACTCGCCCGCCTCCGATTATGGTAATGGAATGTAAATAACGAAGCAGCAAGAGGAGAGCAGCAGCACGCAGGTAAAAGGCTAAATCTGCCCTTGCTTGCCTGGAACCTGTGCCGCCTCGCTGGAAAGGGATTTTTTGTTTTGATGTGAGATGAGAGGCGGAGTGAGGGAGAGACTGAGTGAGGGGCTGAAGAGATAGCGAGAGAGATAAGTAGGTAGATAATTTGATAGATAGATGGATAGATAGATTGTGAGAGAAAAAAAGCATAGCGCATTCATTCCAAAGGGTTCTAACGAGTGCAATTTTAGGTTCATGGTAGAGAAGGGTCAAACTACCATCAGGGTCATAAAACTATACCTGGAAATGACCAAAACGCCTACGAAAGCCTTGTCAAAGAAAAACAACAGAAAAACAACTTCACAGTGTCAGCGTGTAAAATTTCCCTCCTTCCTTCCTTCCTTCCTTCCTCCCTTCCTTCTTTCCTTCCTTCCTTCCCTCCTTCCCTCCTTCATTCCTTTCTTCCTTCCTTCCTTCCCTCCTTCCTTCCTTCCTTCCTTCCTTCCTTCCTCCCTTCCCTTCCCTTCCCTTCCCTGCCCTCCTTCCCTTCTTCCTTCCTTCCTTCCTTCCTTCCCTCCCTACTTCCTTCCTTCCTTCCTTCCTTCCTTCCTTCCTTCCTCCCCTCCTTTCTTCCTTCCCTTCCCTTCCCTTCCCTTCCCTTCCCTCCTTCCTTCCTTCCTTCCTCCCCTTCCCTTCCCGCCATCCTTCGAGAACAGACTCTAACATAGGCAGTGAAGTAAGTCTGCATAACCTATTCACTGTTGTTCTTTTCCTCTATCCTCACAGCGCCCGCGTGTCAAACTTTTCTCCCTCTACTATAATAAAGTTTAATTCCTGCCTGCATTGCTCATCTATCGTAAGCTTGTATAGTTCAACGTCATTCTCTCTTTTTGTCATATTCTTTAACCTTCCCTCCTCCTCGAAAAGCATAGTCGGGTGACCTCACGTTCCCGTTAACCCTGTGTCTTTCTTACCGACCTGCTCCACACTTCTACAAGCCAGTTAGTTGGTCAGTTTATGGATGATCCTGTTGGGGGGGTATTTAAACGTTGGGTCTTACAGTCTTATGATCAAACGTTCGGGGCTCTTGTGACGAACGTTTTTCCAGGCCAGAGGGGAGCTGCGTCTAGTTGTCACAGCGCGGAAGCCTTGAAAAACTACCGCCAGCCTCAGAAAACCACCCATGGGAACCTTCGCCCGACAACTTGCGCGCGAGCCTTCTGAAATAGAGGGAGTATAGTGCCACCGTAAATACAACTGTCGGCAGCCCGTGGACCTCGTGACTTTGTTGTGCCACCCGACAACCGCCACGAGAAAATGTTAAATCTGTGTCGCCCATTCCGTGCCACAGAAGATGAACTGTCGTCGCACAAGGGCACGATAGATGCGACAACATTTGTCGCATGTCGTGGCAAAACTGTCGTCCGTGTAAACCAGCCTTAAGCCTTTGAAGAGTTTGATAGCATGGACTTTAGTGTTTCTGAGGGAGGGGTAGGACAAGGCTGGGAAGACGAGAGAGAGAGAGAGAGAGAGAGAGAGAGAGAGAGAGAGAGAGAGAGAGAGAGAGAGAGAGAGAGAGAGAGAGAGAGAGAGAGAGAGAGAGAGAGAGAGAGAGAGAGAGAGAGAGAGAGAGAGAGAGAGAGAGAGAGAGAGAGAGAGAGAGAGAGAGAGAGAGAGAGAGAGAGAGAGAGAGAGAGAGAGAGAGAGAGAGAGAGAGAGAGAGAGAGAGAGAGAGAGAGAGAGAGAGAGAGAGAGAGAGAGAGAGAGAGAGAGAGAGAGAGAGAGAGAGAGAGAGAGAGAGAGAGAGAGAGAGAGAGAGAGAGAGAGAGAGTAGGTTTGTGTAGGTGTGTGTACGTGGGTGACAGGTGTGTGTGGGTGGGTGTACGTGGGCGACAGGGGTGAGTAAGTGTGTGTAGGTGTGTGTACGTGGGTGATAGGTGGGTGTTGGTGTGTGTACGTGGGTGATAGGTGTGTGTTGGTCTGTGTACGTGGGTGATAGGTGGGTGTTGGTGTGTGTACGTGGGTGATAGGTGGGTGTTGGTGTGTGTACGTGGGCGACAGGTGTGAGTAAGTGTGTGTAGGTGTGTTTACGTGGGAAGTCTGTCTATCGATTGGAAACGTCAATTTTCGGAACACAATAACAAGAACACACACACACACACACACACACACACACACACACACACACACACTAAGACCCCCTGTCACGGCCATGGCTCGTAAATCATTCTCTCTCTTTATCTATCTATCTATCTATCTATCTGTCTATTTATCTATCTAAGCATCGAATTATCTATCTATCGTTGTTATTATTGATTATTTGTTTGTTTGTCTATTTGTTTGTTTGGTTTGTTTATCGTGCATGCCCTTGAGCTGCTTCCTTCTCCGCAAAAAATAAAAATAATAAAAAAATAAAATTCATGTCCGAAATTGATCTCTTTTTTTTTTTTCGATATTATTATTTATTATTGTCCCTGAGTGTGTGTGTGTGTGTGTGTGTGTGTGTGTGTGTGTGTGTGTGTGTGTGTGTGTGTGTGTGTGTGTGTGTGTGTGTAAAAAAAAAAAAATCTCTTGGTGAGGAAGAGCTTAGAGCGGCCGTGATTTACATTTCCCATCAGGCCGCTCTCTCTCTAAAAGAAGGCAAATTATACCACCTGCCTCCTCCCCCACGTGAGCTCCCCCCCCTCGTGAGTCCCCCTCCCCCTATCCCACCAAGCACCACATACCCCTGGGGAGGCTCTGTTTGCTGCCATGTTTTATGTAGCAAGGGGGCGGGGGGATTGGGCAGCACACCTGCCCCCTCCCTCGCAGGCAGCCACATCCCCGCCCAGTTCTCCCGCCCCGCCCCGTTCTCCCGCCCCGTTCTCCCGCCCCGCCCCCGGACATTCTCTACCCGGAAAGGAGTTGGCTTGCGGCGGCGTCAGGAGTGAGTGAAAAAATAAAAATAAAACAGAATCACGGTGAAGAGTTTGTGGCCCACGCACACACACACACACACACACACACACACACACACACACACACACACACACACACACACACAAGAATACAGAAGGAAGAGAGCTTGGAAGGAAGGAAAGAAGGAAGAAGGGAAGAAAGGAAGGAGAGAGCGAGGAAAGGATTAAGGAAGAAAGGAAGGGAGGGAGAGAGGGAGAGAGTAACGGAAGGAAGAAGGGAAGGAAGAAAGAAAGGAAGGAAGGAAAGTAGAAAGCAAAGGAAGAACGGACGTAAGGAAGGAAGGACGGAAGGAAGGACGGAAGGAGTGAGGAAAGACCAAAGAATAAAAGGAGGAGGAGAAAAAGGAGAAAGGAGCAGGCTGGTTAGATGCACAAGGCTGGCGCAGAGGACCGGGGAAGAACAGGGTATTCCCGCCGCGTCCTGCAACGTTAAAAAAAGCCGGGAAAAGAGGGAGAGGAAACGCCCACAAGACCACATTCGGAAAAATCAAGGAAACGTTTTTTGTCCAAGACTTCTGGGAGGGAGGAAGGGAGAGAGGGAGGGAGGAAGGGGAGGAAGGAAGAGAGGGAGGGAGGGACGGAGGGAGAGACTGAGAAGGAAGCAAGGAAGGAAGGAAGGGAGAGAGAGGGAGGAAGGGGAGGAAGGAAGAGAGGGAGGGAGGGACGGAGGGAGAGACTGTGAGAATGAAGCAAGGAATGAAGGAAGGAAGGAAGGAAGGAAAAGAGGGAGGGAGGAAGGTATAGAGGGAGGGACGGAGAAGGGAGGAATGGAGAGAGAAAAAAGAAAAAATGGAGAAAGGAAATACTTATGAATGGAGGGAGATAAGAATGATGGAATGAATGAAAAAGAGAAAGAAAGGAAGAAAAGAAGAGAGAGAAAGAAAGAAAAAAGAAGAAAAGAGAGAAAGAAAAAGAAAAGTATAGAAAGGCTGTGAATGGGAAAAGAAAGAAAGAAAGAAAGAAAGAAAGAAAGAAAGGAAACAAATCAACGGTCCTTTCCCAACATTTTCTTCATCTTACCCCGCCCCGCCCCGCCCCGCCCCGCCCCGCCCCACCTTTCTTCCTTCCTTCCATCCTTTAAATAAGAATGCAAATGTTTCCACAGAGAGCGAGAGTTTAGGGAAGCGGGTCTCAGTCTTCTATGTGTCCTGTCTCCTTCACCTGACCCCGCCCTGCCCCGCCCCGCCCACCTTTCCTTTCTTCCTTCCTTCCTTCCCAGAATTTCATTCCTTCCTTCCTTCCTTCTTAGAATTCGATGTCGGTCCCGTTAGACTCTCTTAATTGCATCCACGCGCATTTCCCAACCTTCTTCCTTCCTTCCTTTCCTTCTTAGAATGATGTTCGCGAGGGAGGAAGAATTTGTCAACGATCCTGAAGTTAGACTCTCTACTAATGATTTAACGGCTCTGTTTTGGTGTCTTTCATTTTCTTTCTCGCCTTTCCCAACCTTCCTTCCTTCCTTCCTTCCTTCCTTCCCAGAATTTCATGTCCACGAGAGGAAAAATTCTGACATCGATCGTGGAAGACCTCTCTAATGCGTTCACGGCCCCCTTGTTCTGTGTTGGTGGGGCGTTTCATTTGCCTTCCTTCCTTCCTTCCTTCCTTCTTAGAATTCGATGTTCGCGAGGGAGGAAGAATTTTGTCAACGATCCCGAAGTTAGACTCTCTCCTAATGCGTTCACGGCTCTGTTTTGGTGTGTCTTTCATTCTCTTTCTCGCCTTTCCCAACCTTCCTTCCTTCCTTCCTTCCTTCTTAGAATTCGATGTTCGCGAGGGAGGAAGAATTTTGTCAACGGTCCCGAAGTTAGACTCTCTTAATTGCATCCACGGCCCTGTTTTGGTGTCTTTCATTTTCTTTCTCGCCTTTCCCAACCTTCCTTCCTTCCTTCCTTCTTAGAATTCGATGTTAGCAAGGGAGGAAGAATTTTGTCAAAGATCCCGAAGTTAGACTCTCTTAATTGCATCCACGGCCCTGTTTTGGTGTGTCTCTCATTCTCTTTCTCGCCTTTCCCAACCTTCCTTCCTTCCTTCCTTCTTAGAATTCGATGTTCGCGAGGGAGGAAGAATTTTGTCAACGGTCCCGAAGTTAGACTCCCTTTTAATGCGTCCACGGCTCTGTTTTTGTGTGACTTTCATTCTCTTTCTCGCCTTTCCCAACCTTCCGTCCTTCCTTCCTTCCTTCCTTCTTAGAATTCGATGTTCACGAGGGAGGAAGAATTCTCTGATCGGTCCCGAAGCTAGACTCTCTCCCATCCTGCTGGTAAAGGTTCTAATACCACCTCTTACCTGGTTCACTGTCTGGTGTTAGTGTACTTCATTCTGCTCCGGTAAAGACCTTAATTCCACCTCTCCACCTGGTTCTCTGTCTGGTGTTAGTGTACTCCATTCTGCTCCGGCAAGGGCTTTAATTCCACCTCTCCACCTGGTCGGCCCAAGCTTCCCTTATAGTTCCTGGGTCGCCACTTTGTTATGTTAGTTTTGCATCGGTTATCAGTTCTGAGCATTATAGATGGACAGCCAGAGTGAAAATAATATTGCAAACTTCTAAACTTTTGGTGAGCGCTGGCTACATGGCTGGCGGCGGGCTGAATGGCTGCTGGCTGACTGGCTGATTGACTGAGTGGCTGACTGATTGGCTGTTTGGCTAGCTGATTAACTGAGTGACTGGCTGACTGTTTGGCTGACTGGCTGGGTAGGTGGCCAACTTGCTGATTTGCTGACTGACTGACTGACTGTGTGAGTGGTTGGCTAACTGACTGGCTGGCTGACTGACTGACTGACTGAATGGCTTTTAATGCGTCCACGGCTCTGTTTTGTGTGACTTTCCACCAAAAATTACCCTGAATGAACTTTCTCAACTTTTCACCTAACCTTCCGTCCTTCCTTCCTTCCTTCCAGAATTCCCATGTTCAAGCGAGGGAGCCACATTCTCCGGTAACATATAAGCGGCTCTCTCCCATCCTGCTGGTAAAGGTTCTAATAAGCTAAAGGTTCACTGTCTGGGTGTTGCAGATGTCACTTCCATTTCTGCACTTAAAGACCTTAATTCCACCTCTCACTGGTTCTCAGTGTCTGGTGTTGTGCTCCATTACACCCTGGTAGCTCCAGCAACGCTTCTTAATCAATGGTCATTGCAAAGCTTCCCTTATAGTTTCTGTATCCCTGTCCACTGTATGACTATGTTATGTATGTGTTCTGGTTATCGAGGTTCTAGGCATTATAGATGGACAGCCATGAGAGATGGAAATAATGTACAAACTTCTAAACTTTTTGGTGAGCGCGCTGGCTTAGAAGGCATGGCTGGCGGGCTAAATGGCTAGCTGGCTGACTGGCTGATTGACTCTAAGGCTGAGGATTGGCTGTTTGGCTAGCGCTGATTAAAGGTGAAGGCTGACTGTTTGGCTATTTGGCTGGGTGGGTAACCAAGGAAAATTTGCTGACTGACTGACTGACTGTGTAGTGGTTGACGCTGTGACTGACTGGCTGACTGACGAGGAGGAAGTGGCTGAAACGGTTGGAGGAATTGACTGACGACTAGGAGGCTGACTGAGATGACTGGCTGAGGAATGGCTTGCTGGTCGACTGACTGAGGAGGACTGAAGAACTTAAGAATGAATAGGCTAGATTGGCTGATAGATGGAATGGCTTTCTAAGGAAGAGAACTGAATGGATGGCTAGCTTCTGAATGGATGAGGACTGACGACTGTTAGGAGGACTGACTGACTGTATGAATGACTAGGTGACTGGCTGACTAACTGACTGAGTGGGTGGTTGGCTAACTGACTGACTGGCTGACTGACTGACTGGCTGACTGACTGACTGGCTCGCTGCTGATGTGTGAAATCAAATCTGTTTCTCTAGAGAAAAGTGGAAAATCGCAGCCGCCGGGGAAGGGGGGGGACAGGGGGGGCAGAGACTAAGAGAAATGGTGTAGATCTCTTTCAAAAAGTCTTCCCTGAAAAACGCATGAAGCACTCCAGATTATTTTTTTCTCTCTCTCTTTTCCTCCCTAAATACACAGCGCCTGAAAAGAAGTTGGAGCGATAGATGTCTTTTTTTTTCGTGTTTTCTTTTCATCGTTTGAGTGAATTCCCGGAGAAATAAATAGAAAAGGAAACCTGTTTTCTGAGGGGTAAGGAGGAGGAGGGAGGGAGGAGGAGAGAAAGGAGGAAAGGACTGGGTCTGATCACAACATCTAATTCTAATCTATTACTTGTGTCTCCTCATGAGAGAGAGAGAGAGAGAGAGAGAGAGAGAGAGAGAGAGAGAGAGAGAGAGAGAGAGAGAGAGAGAGAGAGAGAGAGAGAGAGAGAGAGAGAGAGAGAGAGAGAGAGAGAGAGAGAGAGAGAGAGAGCGAGAGAGAGAGAGAGAGAGAGAGAGAGAGAGAGAGAGAGAGAGAGAGAGAGAGAGAGAGAGAGAGAGAGAGAGAGAGAGAGAGAGAGAGAGAGAGAGAGAGAGAGAGAGAGAGAGAGAGAGAGAGAGAGAGAGAGAGAGAGAGAGAGAGAGAGAGAGAGAGAGAGAGAGAGAGAGAGAGAGAGAGAGAGAGAGAGAGAGAGAGAGAGAGAGAGAGAGAGAGAGAGAGAGAGAGAGAGAGAGAGAGAGAGAGAGAGAGAGAGAGAGAGAGAGAGAGAGAGAGAGAGAGAGAGAGAGAGAGAGAGAGAGAGAGAGAGAGAGAGAGAGAGAGAGAGGCTTAATATGATCATTGGTTGGTTAGTTAATTAATTATACAAAAAAAATTCAGTAGTTATTTTTGTCATAATAATAATAATAGTAATAACTGCAACAACAACAACAACAACAACAACAACAACAACAACAATAACAACAACAACAACAACCCAGCGAAATTTATGTCTATCTGAAAACCTTTGATGCGAAATGAAAAAGAAGAAGAAGAAGAAGAAGAAGAAGAAGAAGAAGAAGAAGAAGAAGAAGAAGAAGAAGAAGAAAGGAAGCGAGAGGAGGAGGAGGAGGAAGAGGAGGAGGAGGAGGTTTGATGTGTGAGGGAGGAAGAAGAGAGGGGAGGAATTTAAGTGGAGGGAGGGAGAGAAAATAGGAGGTGGGCGTGAGGAGAGAGAGAGAGAGAGAGAGAGAGAGAGAGAGAGAGAGAGAGAGAGAGAGAGAGAGAGAGAGAGAGAGAGAGAGAGAGAGAGAGAGAGAGAGAGAGAGAGAGAGAGAGAGAGAGAGAGAGAGAGAGAGAAAAGAAAGGGAGAAAGAGCGAGACGAAACTTACGACTCAATTAAAGAAAAGGAAAAGAGAGAGAGAGAGAGAGAGAGAGAGAGAGAGAGAGAGAGAGAGAGAGAGAGAGGCGACATGTTTGTACACACGCCCAAAAATGTCTCTTCCGACCTTGATCGAGGAAATGAGAATTGAAGGAAAACAAGATGACCGGAGTCTTCTTCTTCTCCCTCTTCTTCCTCTTCTTCTTCTTCTTCTTCTTCTTCTTCTTCTTCTTCGTCTTCTTTTCAATTTTCTTTTTCCTTTTCTTCTTTTTCTTCTTCTTCTTTTTATTTATTTATTTTATTTATCTTCTACTTATTATTATTATTATTATTATTATTATTATTATTATTATTATTATTATTATTATTATTATTATTATTATTATTATTATTATTATTATTGTTGTTTTTATCATTATTATTAATTTCCTCTGTTGTTGTTGTTGTTTTTGTTTTTTTTACTTCCCTGGCCTTCTTTTATTTCTTCTTCCTCCTCCTGCTTTATCTCCTCCTCCTTCTCCTCCTCCTCCTCCTCCTCCTCCTCCTCCTCCTTTGCTGTCCTGTGCCTCTGACTCGTAGATTATTATAGTAGATGGCAGCAACAACAAAGAGCCTAGTTAGAGCTAAGAGGTCTGTTGCTGTTTGCTTTTCCTTTGTACTCCTCCTCCTCCTCCTCCTCCTCCTCGTAAATTTATCTTTCAATTTTCTCGTAATGTTACCGATGGAGAGCAAGGGGTCGATATCTTGTTGTTGTTGTTGTTGTTGTTGTTGTTGGCATGCACACCTTACCGCCTACCTGCATTGCCCTGATTAATTAACAGTGGCGCACACACACACACACACACACACACACACACACACACACACACACACACACCCTTGGCACGCACCCCCTGGCCGTCGTCCCCCGGGGCTCCGTCACCTCGGGGGGCTCGAACCGAAATATCTCACCTAATGGAGGAGAAACACCTGCGCATATTATTACCACGTCAGCCCACCCCGCAGCGCCTATGGGGGGGAGGGGAGGGGATGAGGAGGAGAAGGATGAGGAGAAGGAGAAGGAGGAAACATGGAAACATGGAAATGCAGGCAACAGAAAGCCTATTGGCTCATTACGAGGTCGCCCCCTTGGGGCTTGGGGCTTGGTGAGCAGATGAAAGCACCTCGATATTGAGGAGCAGATGGAAGCCCCTCGTTATTCAGTTTACTCCCGACGCAGCGAAATGACGGTCGATTCTATATTTGAAGGAGTTGATGGTATTCGCATTTACTACTTCTGAGGGAAGATTGTTCCAGTGGCGGATGACTCGGTTTGAAAAGAAACTCCTTCCAATGTTTGTGTTACATCGACCGGACTGAATGGGTAAACCGTTATTTCTAGTTCTTGAGTTGGTTTGCAGTTCAAAGAATTTGGAGTAATCGACGTTATTGAACTTTTTTAGATACTTGAAGACTTGAATCATATCCCCTCGTAGGCGTCTTTTCTTCAATGTAAAGAGATTGAGTCGCTTGAGTCGTTCCTCGTACGGTTGAGCCCTGAAGGTTGGAATCATCTTTGTGGCGCGTCGTTGAATTCTTTCCAGTAAAGCAATGTCCTTTCTGTAATTAGGAGACCAGAACTGTACTGCATACTCGAGGTGCGGTCTTACCATGGAATTATACAAGGATAGCATCACGTCTGGTGTTTTACACTCGAAGTTCCTCGCTATGAACCCGAGCATAATGTTGGCTTTGTTGTATGATTTTTTTACAGTGATTCGCGTGTTTCAGGTCACTGCTGATAGTGACTCCAAGATCCTTTTCCTCCTGCATCGCTTGCAGAGGTCTCCCATTCATGATGTATGTGTGGTTACTATTTTGGGACCCAATGTGCATGACTTTGCATTTGTTAACATTAAAAGACATTTGCCATTTTTCCGACCATTCGATAATGTGATTGAGGTCTTTCTGAATGATTTCGCAGTCGGTCTTTGTGAGGGCATCTCCACCCACCTTGGTGTCATCAGCAAATTTCGATATTGTGGATTTCAGTCCTGATTCTAGGTCATTGATATATATGATAAAGAGGATGGGTCCCAGCACTGACCCTTGAGGCACTCCACTAGTGACTGGAAGCCAATCGGAAGGCTGTCCGTTGAGTAGTACTCGTTGTTTTCTGTCGGTGAGCCAATCTCTTATCCACGCGATCAGATTGGCTCCGATGCCCGCCGAGTGCAGTTTCTTAAGGAGTCGCTCGTGCGGTACCTTGTCGAAGGTTTTCTGAAGGTCCAGGTATATAACATCACTGGGGATGTGGGCATCCCAGTTCTTATATATACCTTGGAAGAAGTCTAATAAATTCGTTAGGCAGGAGCGCTTGTTTCTGAAGCCATGCTGGGTGTCGGAGATTACATTATTGTCTTCTAGAAACTTAACAAGTTTATCTCTAATAATCTTTTCGAGTATTTTTCCTGCCACTGATGTCAAACTTATGGGCCTGTAGTTTAATGCAACGCTTTTGTCTCCTTTTTTGAAAATCGGTGTTACGTTCGCCATCTTCCAGTCTTCCGGGACCTTGTTCAGTTGAACTGACCGGTTGAATATGTTAGTGAGTGGTTGAAGTATTTGTTGTTTAAGCTCTTTTAATAACCGCGGGGACAAACTGTCGGGTCCCGTTGACTTGTTCGTGTCGAGTTTGTCCAAGTACTTTTTCACTTCTTGGTCGCATATTGAGTCAATTTCCAGGGGCGTGATCCCCCTCGGCGGGTCAGGGCTCTCGGGAATGGTTTCGATGTCCTCGACTGTGAATACGGATGCGAAGTTACTGTTGAGGATTCTGGCCATCTGTTTACTGTCCTGAGTTACAGATCCAATCTCGTCTGTCAGGGGACCAATATTGAATTTTACTTTCTTTTTCGATCTTATGTACGTGAAGAATTTCTTGGAGTTAGTTTTGATTTCGTACACTATTTGCTTTTCATAGTTGTGTTTGCTACTCCGAATAAGGCTGCGACAAGCTCTGAGGCTGTTGTGGTACTGTGTGCTGGCTTCGGCCGTAGCATTCTCTTTCATCAAATTATAATTCCTTTTTTTTTAGGTTTACTGCCCTTTTTATTTCTCTGGTCATCCACGGTGGATCTACGGCCCCATTTACTCGCCTGGATTTCGTAGGCACTGTAGCCTTCTCTACCTGCAACAGCTTATCTTTGAAGACGTTCCACGCGTTGTCGATTGTATTGTCGGTGATGCCAAGTTGGTCCCAGGTCGTAGGGGGAAGCAGCGCACGGGCTAAGTTGAAATTTCCTTTTTTTGTAATCTGGTATCACTGACGGATTATCTACGAGTTTGTGACATAT
>NC_066573.1:6221459-6243959 GCF_024679095.1 Eriocheir sinensis | reverse complement strand
ACTGCGTGTACCATTCCACACATTACTTACAGAGCTAAAAGAACACGATAATTTTTTTAGTAAAAAAATGATCGTGTTCTTTTAGCTCTGTAAGTAATGAGTGGAATGCTAAGTATATATGGGGTGAACCCACGGCAGTGCTTTCTTCAGTGCTTTTTGCCATGAGAGCACAGACAGCTGCTGCCTCTACGAGACCCATGACGCCACGTGCTGACCTCATTAGTGGCCGCCACCGAGTGGCTCGTGGGCATGGTGCCCCTACCCACCATTTTTCGTGGCGATCATTTTTTGTGGTGGCTACTGACCACTAAAAGTGTCTCGTGTGAACCCAGCCTAAGTCTATAGCTATACATCAAGTCAAGTCTTACGCAGGTTTGTGGGAGGAGACACGGCCGAGGCGTGGTTTATGCGTGACACTGCTTGGAGCCAAACTAGAGAATGTAGAAACAGGGATTTAGAGAAAACGAAGAAAGGCGGACTAATTAAAATCAATCACTTCATCATGCCCTCCCTCATACCTCACACCGCCGTTTGTAGGCATTGAAATTACAATCACGCAATAGCACAATAAAAAGACATATTTTTTCGTCAGTGGCTTGCCTGAACGCGCTGTGAAAGAAGGCGAGAATGCACATCCAGAGTGCACATACGGCCCAAACTTTAGTCACCCCTGAACTGGCGGGTATTTTTTTTTTGGCTCCAAGTGACGTCATCCCGCTGCTCCGCCCCAAAACCGCCTCCTGCGCGTACCGGTCGCAGTTTTGAAGCAGAGTGACTTGACTTGGTATATACAGACTTAGGCTAGAGGCGTCTTGTTTGTCCTCTCTTGGTATAGTTTTGAAGGCATACGAAGGACGAGATACAGAGGAAGGGAGGCGGGTCCAGAGTTTGATGGCGAATAGGATGAAGGTGTGAAGATACTGACTATTTATTACGCTGGAAAGTTGAGCCGCACAGAAATTACCTTAAGTATAAAGTATTGTGCATCAAGGCCGCGGCGTGAGAGGTGAAGACATGCAGTTGGCTAATTCATGCGAGCATTGAGCATGGCGACAGTGGTAACGCAAGGGAGGGTCGGGCGCAGCGTTGCCAAATTGTCGTACTTTGAACACTGTATTTATCATTTTTAGGCTCCAAGACTGTCGTAACCACAGAAATAACGATGGAAATTTAAAGTTATCGTTAAAACTGTTAAATATTGATGGTTTTCGTATTTTTCTGCTATATATATCGGTCAGAAACTACGAAAATGCAATGCGGTGAGTACGATAATTTGGCAACGCTGGCTCGGGCGGTATTCGGTGTTGCATTACCTTATTAGACTTATTTACATACCACTACCTCACTATTCACATTCACTATCCAATGGCTCACTAACTCACCACTTTTATACCACTAATCCAACTCTTGCATAACTTCACTAACTTGCTAACTCAACGTATGCATGGGAATAATGGGCAGTTGAGACTCAAGAGCCAGGCAGTAAGGGGACGAAAAATGGTGTTGACAAGCTTATCGTTACCTGAGAAGAGAACGTGCGAGGAAATTAGTGTTTTGCGTAAAGGACAGAGGCAAAAAACGGTGTTGGCATGACGGCGCGCCTCGACTGTTTACACACACGCTGTCCAAACCATTACGTGTGGAGGGGACGACAGAAGTTCTTTAACAATACAAAACAGACCAGTGATTGATTATCGTAACTGACTGCTTGTTCCGATAACGACCACTGTAACGGAACACTCAGACCCAAGCAAACACTGTGGGTGGGTCGTTGTGTTGTTGTTGTTGTTGTTGGCGTGTCATGTGTGTGTGTGTGTGTGTGTGTGTCTGTCATAATGTGCCAAGTTTGCCCGGTGTGTCGTCACGCCGCGCCGCCCCGCTCGTTGCCGCCCCAAAACACCGCACTCGGCACTGTTGGCGGTGCTTTGCGTCGTCGTTAGTCAGGACGCATTGGGTGTATCGCTAATTTGTCAGCGCGTTGACGGCTGCGTGTCACGAGGGACGGAGGCCGGTCGATCCCACCACTCCGTCGCTGATTTGGCGAGGCGACGCGTCGCGCTGGAGGGCTGAGCACTGACTCAAGCAATCCTTACCGCTCGTTCGCGCTGGCTTACGAGGACAAACGCAGCAGCGGGTACAAACTCATGACGGAGATAGGAAAGAAGTGATTTACGACTGAGTAGGGTTTGAGGATGGACTGAACAAATAAAGTAGATATCTAGTTCGTCCGCGATGGCATATGGGGACAAACGCAGCAGCGGGTACAAACTCATGATAGAGATAGGAAAGAAGTGATTTATGACTGAGTAGAGTTTGAGGATGGACTGAACAAATAAAGCAGATATCTATGTAGCTCGTCCGCATTGGCTTACAGGGACAAACGCATGACAGAGATACACAAAAAAATGACTTACAGGTATAAATAGGATTGAGGAAGGACTGAGCAAGTAAAGCATATATCTAGTCCATTCGCCTTGACTTACAGGGACAAACGCATGATAGCGATACACAAAAAATGACTTACAGGTATGAATAGACAAGTAAAGCATATATCTAGTCCATTCGCCTTGACTTACAGGGACAAACGCATGATAGCGATACACAAAAAATGACTTACAGGTATGAATAGGCAAGCAAAGCATATATCTAGTCCATTCGCCTTGACTTACAGGGACAAACGCATGATAGCGATACACAAAAAATGACTTACAGGTATGAATAGACAAGTAAGGCAGCTATCTAGTTCGTTCGCTTTGACTTACTGGAACAAACGCATCATCAGGCACAGCAAACCCATGATGGAAATAAGCAAGAAGTGATTGACGACCGAGTAAGCTTGAGGATTTATTGAACAAGTATAAGCAGACACGCGCGCAGTTCATGCAGATACGATTGAAAGTTTGAAATAAAAGTTGGACGGAGTTATGACCGGGGAGACGGAGGGCGGATAACAGGTGATCCAAGGAGCTCCCACGTGAAGACTGACTGGCTGGCCTCCCCCTTGTACCCTCTTATATAGCCTTGTGCAGCCCTGTTACCTAGTCGCCATTTCTCCCGCATTATTTGTACCCCTGGATAGTCTCCCCCTGGCATTTTCCTCCTCTCCATACAGCATTCACCCCCTAGACACTTCACCCCGGGACATTTATAACCCAGGACATTTATCGCAGGACATTCGGACTTTGGAGTTTTATTGGAGGGGGGGGGTTGTGGGCTTCCGGGGGTCTTTTTTTTGTATTGTTTTTTTGGGGTTGTTTCTATTTACGAGATGTTTTTTGTTGTTGTTTATTTTTATTTTTGTTTTTTGGGGTGGGGTGGGGGCAGTGTGTGTGTGTGTGTGTGTGTGTGTGTGTGTGTGTGTGTGTGTGTGTGTGTGTGTGTGTGTGTGTGTGTGTGTGTGTGTGTGTGTGTTTTCCACGTCACGCTAGAGGCAGACAACCACCACTATCACCTCCACCACCACCACAACCACCACCACCACAACCACCACCACCAACAACAACAACACCCACCACCACCAACAACAACACCACCACCACCAACAACACCACCACAACAACAACACCCACCACCCCACCACCACCAAAGACAGTCCAAGGAGCCCAAGAAGAAGAAGCGTCCTCGTAAAGGTTGACAGGGCCGTGATGGCGTCATTAGTGGAAACGCTGCTCGCTAAACACTCGCCTGACGGATGGTGGGCGGGCGGGCGGGCGTGCTGTGCTGTGCTCCCGCCGAGGCTGATGATGTGCTTGCTCTCGCTCGCTGAAGTGGAGCTCCAACACGCAACACCCTGCCTGCCGCACTGCCGTAGGATATCCCCCCCACCCACCCACCCCCGCCCCGTCACCCCCATCATGACAGCTCTCACTCCCCCTCGACACCTCTCCTCCCCTCACGAGATATCTAACTTCTACCCTCCTTGACATCTCTTCTTTTTCCCCCCCCTTGACATCCCTTCCTTCTCCCTCCCTTGACATCCCTTCCTTCTCCCCCCTTTGACATCCCTTCCTTCTCCCTCCCTTGACATCCCTTCCTTCTCCCCCCCTTGACATCCCTTCCTTCTCCCTCCCTTGACATCCCTTCCTTCTCCCTCCCTTGACATCCCTTCCTTCTCCCTCCCTTAACATCTCTTCCTCCGTACCTGAAGATTTTCCTCCCTTTGGACTGTTTCCCTTTCGACTCTACATCTCTTTCAATATCTCCCTCTTTCTCCATATCTCTATTTCTCTATCTCTCAATGTCTTTATTTTATCCCCCTCTGCTTTTTTTTCTTTAACTTCATTTTCCTCTCATGAACATTTCCTCCCCTTCGACATTTTTTCTCTATATCTTTCTTTCCCGCTTCGACATTTACCCCCATCTGCCTTTTTTTAGGTTATATTCCTCTCGTGAGCATTTCCCTCTCATGGACATTTTCTCTATATATCTTTCTTTCCCGCTCCGACATTTATCCCGTCTGCCTTCATTCCATTATTTCCCTCTCATGGGCATTTTTTTTCAATATCTTTTTTTCCCGCTTCAACATTTAACCCGTCTGCCTTTTTTACACTATATATCTCTTCTGTACCTTTTCCCTAAGTATATGCAAGTAATAGGAAATTTCGGAATGAGGGAATACAGTTGAAGAAGGCAAATACAAGAGACAGGAAACACAACAGGGGGAAAACACCGTGAATGGCTCTTTCCCCACGGGGCTGACGGCCTTCTGAACACAGCGAAAGCCCGGCATGTACTCAGTCAGCCGGTAAACAGCGGGGCGCGAGGCTGCCTCTGCACTGATGGCCTCCTGAAACACAGTCGAGTGCCTTGCGTGTCCTCAGTCAGCGGCACAAACAGCTCGCCGCTCGCTCGTCGGTCCGGCAGTAATGAGAAATGAGATGCGAAGCTGAGAGAGAATCGTCCCAGCCAGGCAGCCAGCACTATAGCGAGTCCATTATGTTAGAGAATCGTTCCAGCCAGCCAGCACCAGGGCCTTGCAGCACGTGAACGGTTTGCGCTGCTCAAGGCTATGTAGTGCGCCTCAAACTCGTCACACTACCGCCCAGACTAATGTAGAGAGATAGAGATGCAGATATAGAGAGACACAGAGAGACATGTAGAGTCCAATGGGGAAAAAGTCCAGCGGAAGAAAAGTCCTGGGGAGGGAAATGTTCGGGGTTGGAGGGAGAGATATCAGGAAGGAAGGGAGAGATTTTAGGGGAGGGAGAGCACTCAGTGGGGAGGGAGAGATATCAGGAAGGAAGGGAGAGATTTCAGGAAGGAAGGGAGAGATATCAGGAAGGAAGGGAGAGATATCAGGAAGGAAGGGAGAGATATCAGGAAGGAAGGGAGAGATATAAGGAAGGAAGGGAGAGATTTCAGGAAGGAAGGGAGAGATTTCAGGAAGGAAGGGAGAGATATCAGGAAGGAAGGGAGATATATCAGGAAGGAAGGGAGAGATATCAGGAAGGAAGGAAGAGATTTTAGGAAGGGAGAGATATCAGGAAGGAAAGGAGAGATTTCAGGGGGAAGGGAGAGATATCAGGAAGGAAGGGAGAGATTTCAGGAAGGAAGGGAGAGATATCAGGAAGGAAGGGAGAGATATCAGGAAGGAAGGGAGAGATATCAGGAAGGAAGGGAGAGATTTCAGGAAGGAAGGGAGAGATATCAGGAAGGAAGGGAGAGATTTTAGGAAGGAAGGGAGAGATAACAGGAAGGAAGGGAGAGATAGCGGGAAGAAAGGGAGATATTTCAGGGGGAAGGGAGAAATATCGTGAAAGAAGGGAGAGATTTTAGGAAGGAAGGGAGAGATTTCAGGAAGGAAGGGAGAGATATCAGGAAGGAAGGGAGAGATATCAGGAAGGAAGGGAGAGATATCAGGAAGGAAGGGAGAGATATCAGGAAGGAAGGGAGAGATATCAGGAAGGGAAGGAGAGATATAAGGAAGGAAGGGAGAGATATCAGAAAGGAAGGGAGAGATATCAGGAAGGAAGGGAGAGATATCAGGAAGGAAGGGAGAGATAACAGGAAGGAAGGGAGAGATTTTAGGAAGGAAGGGAGAGATATCAGGAAGGAAGGGAGAGATATCAGGAAGGAAGGGAGAGATATCAGGAAGGAAGGGAGAGATATCAGGAAGGAAGGGAGAGATATCAGGAAGGAAGGGAGAGATATCAGGAAGGAAGGGAGAGATATCAGGAAGGAAGGGAGAGATTTCAGGGGGAAGAGAGAAATATCGTGAAAGAAGGGAGAGATTTTAGGAAGGAAGGGAGAGATATCAGGAAGGAAGGGAGAGATATCAGGAAGGAAGGGAGAGATTTTAGGAAGGAAGGGAGAGATAACAGGAAGGAAGGGAGAGCTATGACGGGGGTATGTAGAAAAAATACAAGCCATTTTAGAGTTGGCAGCACACGGAGATCACCAGAGACCAGACAGACGGCCCGCACATGACAGCTCCTGAGACGGGGTGCACACCAGGCTCCCTTCCCATCCATAAATGCATCTAGGGTCGAATTACAAGACATTTCGCCGCCCAAGAACACATATTTGACAAGGCTTTCGTAGGAGTTGTGGGCATTTCCAGGAGTAGTTTTATGACCCTGCTGTTAGTTTGACCCTTCTTCTGTACCATGAACCTAAGGAAACACTCATGAGAACTCGACTGACCTCCTCTTTAACCTTTAGAAATTGTTAATGTGAGAAGCGAGGCTGTCTTATAATACCAATCCTAAACTCCATTCAAAGCTTGCAGTCGCTTCTGCCTCAACCACACACCTGCTCACTTTGTTTATGTGGCCTGTAAGAGCAGTGTGTTTCCCGCCGTGGGCAATTCACTCATCCATTTGTCAAGCACGCAACTGCTCATTTGTTTGCATGTATACGTGTGTGTGTGTGTGTGTGTGTGTGTGTGTGTGTGTGTGTGTGTGTGTGTGTGTCTGTGCACGCGAGGATGTGGTGGGCGTGGTGGTCATCATGGAGGTAACAAATGGTCTGGTGTGAGCAGGTGGACAGCAGCGGAACAGGGAGCAGGAATTGTAGAAGTAGTAGACGCGGACAGCAGGAATAGTAGGGAGAGTAGGCGTGGTCAGCAGGAATAGTAGGGAAAATAGGCGTGGTCAGCAGGAATAGTAGGGAGAGTAGGAGTGGTCAGCAGGAATAGTAGGGCGTGGAGAGCACGGAAATGGTAGGCGAGGTAAGTATAGTATATGGTAGGCGTGTCAGCAGGGCGTGGTAGGGCGTGTAACCTAGCAGAGAGAGAGAGAGAGAGAGAGAGAGAGAGAGAGAGAGAGAGAGAGAGCGCCACGCCCCACGCCCTCCCCCACGCCCCGTCCTGCACGCGGCTAAACTATTGGCTCGAGTTTGTTGGTTTGGGATTGATTGCCTCGAGTCCCGTGTGTGTGTGTGTGTGTGTGTGTGTGTGTGTGTGTGTGTGTGAGTCTGTCTGTTTGTCTGTTTATGTCCAACTGTGTGTGGGGGGGGGAGGGGGGGGGCAGACAGGACACCCTTAGCCAGGCCTTAGGTAGTGTTGTGTGCACGGCGGCGGGGCCGGTACGGGTGGAGGCTCCTGCAGTGGTCTGGGGGGGTCGTGTGTGTCGTGCACCCCGCCACCAGGCCGCGGCGCAGTGTGTCGCTGGACGCCACAAACAAATCAACGCGTGATTGACGGCGGCGGGTCAGGCGGTGGTGACCCTCCCCTCCCCCCCTTGCTATCCCTTCCTCTCCCCTTCCTCTCCTCTCTGCAGTAAGTAAAGAAAAGGATCTTGGAATCACTATATCAAGCGATTTATGGCCCGGTCAGCATTGTTCAGAGGTAGTTAAAACTGCAAACAAATTGGTTGGCTTCATCGGACGAGTCTTTAATAATAAATCGGAAAAAGTAATATTAAAACTATAGAATTCGTTGGTTCGACCCCGTCTAGAGTACTGTGTACAGTTTTGGTCTCCCTACTACAGAAAAGACATAGAAAAGTTGGAACGGGTTCAACGAAGAGTAACAAAGATGATTCCTAGGTTGAGAAATTTGTCATATGAACAAAGGCTTAAAGAAGTAAATTTATTCAACCTATCAAAACGAAGAATCCGAGGCGATCTAATAGAAGTATTTAAAATGTTTAAAGGATTCAGTGATATTAATGCGGAAGATTACTTTACAATTGATCGATCAAATAGAACAAGAAGACATCACAGTTTGAAGATAAGTGGTAAAAGATTCTCGTCGCACGAAGCTAAACACTTCTTCTTCAATCGAGTTGTTAATGTTTGGAACTCTCTACCCTGTGATGTCGTTGATAGTACAACAGTTACGGCCTTCAAGAATAGATTAGACAAGTGTTTTGAATCCAACCAGCAACTTAGATATTACTCATTGTCGTAATAACGTTAAGTTCTTTCGAATACTGGTGTCCTTATCCGCTTTTATCGCCCGGTTAGTGGTAGCAGTAATGGTAGTTCTTTCCTCTTTCCTACATAATTTCCATGCAGTTTTTCCATGCTGCATGGTTCTTTTTCCCCTCCCTCCCCTCCCCCTCTCCTGTCTTTCCCTCTCTTCCCTTCCCTTCCTTTCTTTTCCCCTCCCTTCCCCTCCCTTTTCTACCCTTTTCCTCATGTCTCTTTCCTTGCCTTTCCTTCCCTTCCTTTCCTTTCCCTCCCCTTCCCTTTCTTTTCCTTGTCTTCCCTTCCCTTCCCTTTTCATCCCTTCCCCTTCCCTTCCCTCCCCTTCTCATCTCATCCCATCCAATTCCCTTCCTTTCCTTTCCCTCCCCTTCCCTTTCTTTTCCTTGCCTTCCCTTCCCTTCCCTTTTCATCCCTTCCCCTTCCCTTCCCTCCCCTTCTCATCTCATCCCATCCAATTCCCTTCCCTTCCTTTCCTTTCCCTCCCCTTCCCTTTCTTTTCCTTGCCTTCCCTTCCCTTCCCTTTTCATCCCTTCCCCTTCCCTTCCCTCCCCTTCTCATCTCATCCCATCCAATTCCCTTCCCTTCCCTCCCTTTCCCTTCCATTTATTTCCGTTTCCCTTGCCTTCTCATCCTATCCCTTTCCCTTCCCTTCCCTCCCCTTCCCTTCCCCTCCCCACCCCCCTTCCAGACAGCCTCTCCCGGCCGCATACCTTCCTCCCAAACAAGTTAGTCAGTCACAGCGCCGCATTGACACTGGGATTTTATGTACTTACTATGTTATTTTACTATATTCCTCAACTACTATATATTACTTTGCCATAGGAGAGTATCAGGACGCCTCTCAACCTGATACTGACCTCTCCTGTGCCATCTAGTTCTGTTTTCATTGTCTGAGCAGCGTCTAGTCGGCCTTGTTGTACCTATTGTTTGTTTTTGTTTTTTCACCCTTGAGCTGCCTCCTCCCTTAATTGCTATGGAAAGAATCGCTAACAAGGCAGTGCTTCGCGTGGCATCTTCTTCCTTCCTCTTGACGTGGTTGTAACAGTGAGTGACGGCTATTTTTGTTGTATTATAATATGCTCCATCTCTTTTTTTTTTTTTTTACGTGTACGCCTATAGCTCCGGTAGGCTCTCATGAAGTGCCTGGATGTTAGTTGGCCCCAGAACGTCATGGCGCAGGCAAGTGTTTATAGTGGCGCCATCTTCTCTTGGTTCATGCTGGCCCCCGGAACCCCTTCTTGATTCACTTGGACGGTTTCCTCTAGAGTCCGGGTTGATGGTGGTTTTCAGGACAGCATGTGGGTAGTTTCAAGCCACTCGGCGGTGACTGAAAAATCCCAGGTGGTATCGTGGGGATTCGAACCCGCGTCGTCCATTACGCGGTGAATGTTGGCACAGCACGCTACCACTCAGCCACCGCCTATCCCTCGTGCTTCAGAAAGACGGGATTTTATATGTTATGTTATCCTGTCTTCCCATTTTCCAGTCATCCTTTCTGTGTTAATTATCTTTCTATGTTAAAATTTGCATTAATCTCCTATATCCTTGTCCCTCGTCCTCTCGTGTTTCAGAAAGGCAACACTAAAACCTTATGTTATTTGTCTTTCCATGTTATATATCTTTACCGCGTTATTTATTTCTCCTTGTTAAAATTTATATTATTCTGCTGTGCCCTTGTCTCTCGTCCTCTCGTGTTTCAGAAGTTATTTATTTCTCCTTGTTAAAATTTATATTATTCTGCTGTGCCCTTGTCTCTCGTCCTCTCGTGTTTCAGAAAGGCAACACTAAAACCATATGTTATTTGTCTTTCCTTGTTATTTATCTTTCCATGTTAAAAATTGCATCACTCTGATACTCCCTTGTCCCTCGTCCTCTCGTGTTTCAGAAAGATTGTATCAATACGTCACTTTACCTTTCCTTGTATAGGTCTGCCTAATTCTGTTATCCCTTGTCCCTCGTCCGCTCGTGTTTCGGAAAGACTGTATCAATATGCCAGTCTACCTTTCCATGTATAGATCTGTGTTTACAATAGGCAGGGGAGGGAGGCGAGAAGAGGGAAGGGAAGGGGACAGGGGAGGGAGGCGAGAGGAGGGAAGGGAAGGGGACAGGGGAGGGAGGCGAGAGGAGGGAAGGGAAGGGGACAGGGGAGGGAGGCGAGAGGAGGGAAGGGGAGGAGACATCACACACCGCCTCCTCCCTCGTTGTTTTCTTCACAGCGCTATCAATACACTGCAACACTCCCGAAATTGACCTCTTTTTCGGCCACCTCTTTGGATTCTTTTTGTGAGCAGCGAGTAGCGGGCTTTTTTTTATTGATGTTTACTTTTTTGTGCCCTTGAGCTGTCTCCTTTGTTGTAAAAAAATAAAACACGCAGCTCACTCTGCACCTTACGGTCATGCTCAGGTGCGCGCTGCAGGTCGGGGGTTGTTGTTCATGGGTCAACATCACACCTCAGTCGCTCCCAGTGGACGGGGGAAGACTCTGAGGGGCGGTAATCCCACTCTCACATCAGTTATTTCTCTACAGGCCAAAACAGAGGTAAAATGCGGTCCCAAGGGTGTCTTTTAAATTTCATGGTACATAAGCCTTGACATACTCCCACCAGGGTCAAAGAACTACCCCTGGAAAGCTCCACAACTCCTATGAAAGCCACGTCAAATGTGTGTGTGTGTGTGTGTGTGTGTGTGTGTGTGTGTGTGTGTGTGTGTGTGTGCTTTTGTAGTTTAGTAGTTGGTATTTCCATGAGTGATTTTTATGAGCCTAGTGAAAGAGAGGGAAGGGGACAGGCGGGAAGGGAAAATAAAGGAAGGAAAAGGAAAAGAAGGGAAGGGAATGGATAGGAAAGAAGGGAGTGGAAGGGAAGGGAAGAGACGAGAAGGGAAGGGAAGGGAAGGGACGAGAAGGGAAGGGAAGGGAAGGGACGAGAAGGGAAGGGAAGGGAAGAAACGAAAAGGGAAGGGAAGGGAAAAGACGAGAAGGGAAGGGAATGGATACGAAAGAAGGGAAGGGAAGGGAAGTGACGAGAAGGGAAGGGAAGGGAAGTGACGAGAAGGGAAGGGAAGGGAAGTGACGAGAAGGGAAGGGAAGGGAAGTGACGAGAAGGGAAGGGAAGGGAAAACACGAGAAGGGAAGGGGAGAGGAAGGGATAAGAGGGGAGGGGAGGAGAGGAGAGGGTTCCTACACCATGGATGCGAGAAACACACAACACACTCATGACAACCAGACTCCTTTTGGGCCTTGGGATATGATTGTTGTGAGGGCCGAAAGCATCTGTATCGAGACACCTCTCCTCCCAAATTGAGCTCTCTTTCGGCCACCTCTTGAGACTCTTTTTGTGAGCAGCGAGTAGCGGGCTTTTTTTTATTATTGTTTACTTTTTTGTGTGCCCTTGAGCTGCCTCCTTTGTTGTAAAAAAAAAAAAAGTACGGGCGTTACATGGAGAGCAAGGAGGACACCAGCAGAGAGCAACATTTTTTATTATTTATTTGGCAGTGTGTTGATGAATGATCCGCGACTTTTCGAAATACAGGAACACACAATAAAACGTTCTCTTCCATCTTGCTTGATAAATGCGTTTGTTCGATGAAGCTTTAGTGAGGAAATATTCGTTTTTTTACTAGTAAGGCACGGAGAGGTAGAGAAGAATGTCAGGTGTGTTGTGTGTTGTGTATCTACCTACATATCTACCTACCTACCTTCCCTTGCTTATAATTGTAAGACAGAGAGTTATGGGAGAGTTTCTGGAATGGAGTGTGATGTCAAGATGGTGATATGTATTTTAAAACCGTGACTATATGTAAAAACGACAGCCTACCTAACTACCTAGCTACCCTTGTTCATATTTGTAAGACAGAGAGTTAGAGGAGAGTTTCTGGTATGGAGTGTGTTGTCAAGAAGGTGATATGCATTTTAAAACCGTGACTATATGTAAAAACGACTGCCTACCTGCCTACCTAGCTACCCTTGTTCATATTTGTAAGACAGAGAGTTAGGAGAGTATGTCTGGTATGTTGTGTCTTGTCAAGAAGGTGATATGTATTTTAAAACCGTGACTATATGTAAAAACGACTGCCTACCTAACTACCTAGCTACCCTTGTTCATATTTGTAAGACAGAGAGTTAGGGGAGAATATCAGGTATGTAGTGTCTGTAGTGGGATCTCAAAACCGTGGCTATATAAGAAGTACTGCCTGCCTATCTATCTATCTCACCATATGACTGCCAAGCCTGTTCCTCTCATCCAGCACTCTGTTAGTAAACCAATTCTAGCCTGTCTCTGTTGAAGCTGAACTTAAACCCACTGCTACGTGTCTTATACCTGTCTTATACCCAAAACCTCAGTAACATCAGCCTTGTTGGTGTTATTGTTATTGACAGAGAGAGAGAGAGAGAGAGAGAGAGAGAGAGAGAGAGAGAGAGAGAGAGAGAGAGAGAGAGAGAGAGAGAGAGATTAAATGGAGTAATGGAGAAATGTAAGAAAAACAGCCCCATTAGCCAGCCCGGGATAAGTAATGTAATGCGAGGCGTCTGGGGGCGTGGCTGCAGGTGGTGAGCCGCCAGGAGACAGACAGGCCTAGGGAAGCAACACGCCGCCCGCCCGGTGATAAGCAGCGGGCGTGGGTGAGGGCGTGGCTGTACTGCGTTGCCGCCGGGCGTGTGTTCTTAGCGCAGAAGGACCAGGAGGAAGTAGACGGCGAGGCTCAACGTTTCCAGACCTGTCCAGAAACTGACCTATCTTTCGGCCACTCCTCTTGATTCTTGTAGTTGTAGTGAGTAGCGGTTTTTTTTTTATTCGTTATTGTTCCCTTTTTTTCTTTTCTTTTTACCCTTGAACAGCTTCCTCTACTGTAAAAAAAAAGGGGAGGGGGAAGGCGTGCACCCCGGGCCTCCCCAACCCCTTTCGTCAGGAGCAGGCACTGGTTAAGTTTGCTGTGGTATCTGACGGTCCTGTTCTGCTTCCAGGGTGAGTGCTGACGAGGCTGACGAGGTGCTGACGAGGTGGGAAGCAGCTCCTGAAGGTAGTGTGAGAGAAGGTATTTTTTTTACAGGGCTGAAGATTGAGATAAGAAGATAAGGATATGGAGTCTATAGATCGGCCAGTCAGTCAGTGTGGTTTGGCAGCTCCTGTAGGCCTAGCTCGGTATTACAAGACATTTTCGCTTTTCATAACAGCTATTTCTAAAGGTCAAAGAGGGGGTCAATTGGATTCTTATGTGTGTTTCTTTAGGTTCACGGTACATAAGAAGGATCAAACTACCACCAGGGGCATAAAACTGCCCCTGGAAATGCCCAGAACACCCACGAAAGCCTTGTCAAATGAGTGTTTTCTTAGGTTCACGGTACAGAAGAAGGGTCAAACTACCACCAGGGTCATAAAACTACTGGAAATGCCCACAACACCTAGGAAAGCCTTGTCAAATGAGTGTTTTCTTAGGTTCACGGTACAGAAGAAGGGTCAAACTACCACCAGGGTCATAAAACTTCTCCTGGAAATACCCGCAAAACCTATGAAAGCCTTGTCAAATGTGTTTTTTTTAGGTTCACGGTACAGAAGAAGGATCAGACTACCACCAGGGTCATAAAACTACCCCTGGAAATGCCCACAACACCTAGGAAAGCCTTGTCAAATGTGTGTGTTTTTAGGTTCAAGGTACAGAAGAAGGGTCAAACTACCACCAGGGTCATAAAACTACTGGAAATGCCCACAACACCTAGGAAAGCCTTGTCAAATGTGTGTTTTCTTAGGTTCACGGTACAGAAGAAGGATCAAACTACCACCAGGGTCATAAAACTACTGGAAATGCCCATAACACCTAGGAAAGCCTTGTCAAATGTGTGTTTTCTTAGGTTCACGGTACAGAAGAAGGGTCAAACTACCACCAGGGTCATAAAACTACCCCTGGAAATGCCCACAACACCTAGGAAAGCCTTGTCAAATGTGTGTTTTCTTAGGTTCACGGTACAGAAGAAGGGTCAAACTACCACCAGGGTCATAAAACTACTGGAAATGCCCACAACACCTAGGAAAGCCTTGTCAAATGTGTGTGCTTTTAGGTTCAAGGTACAGAAGAAGGGTCAAACTACCACCAGGGTCATAAAACTACCCCTGGAAATTCCCACAATACCTATGAAAGCCTTGTCAAATGTGTGTTTTCTTAGGTTCACGATACAGAAGAAGGGTCAAACTACCACCAGGGTCATAAAACTACTGGAAATGCCCACAACACCTAGGAAAGCCTTGTCAAATGTGTGTTTTCTTAGGTTCACGATACAGAAGAAGGGTCAGACTACCACCAGGCTCATATAACTTCTCCAGGAAATGCCCGCAAAACCTATGAAAGCCTTATCAAATGAGTGTTTTCTTAGGTTCACGGTACAGAAGAAGGATCAAACTACCACCAGGGTCATAAAACTACCCCTGGAAATTCCCACAATACCTACGAAAGCCTTGTCCAATGTGTGTGCTCGGGCGGCGAAATGTTTAAGAATACGGTCCATTATGTATCGATATCTTGAATGTGTCTTTCGGTTTGAACACTCACCGCATGGCTGACAAAACTTGCTTCCCTCGTCCACCACTCAATACATAAATCAATTCTTGCCTTTAAAAACAGTCGAGCAAATGGGGAAAGAATTTTTAACTCAAGAGCGAAAGAGAGAAATGTATGTAGACGTTACGTATAAGAAAATATGCAAAGACAAATATGTTAAATACTGAAAAAATAGATGACCCACAGAAACTGGAAAGAAAAACATAAAAAGTGAAAAGTTATAAAAAACAAATTAGATAAAGCCTTTAAAGCTCTCACCGACCTACTGCCTCCCTGCTCTCTTTTCCTAACAGAACTTTATGGACATGATCTGATCCGCCTGTTGCATGGCGTCGTGAAATCAGCCGTTATGTTTTCAATTAAAGTCTTTCCGAAATATATGTTTAAGTCTGAGCCTTTGAGTGTGCCGTAGTGTGTTCTCCTCAGTGAAGAATATTACTTTTATACTCAATTTTCCGGACCAATAAGCCACCATCAAGGTCTCGATAAGGGAGGCTGTGGAGGCGCGTCTTGTATCGGTTCGCTTAAGAAAAGTGTGACGCCCATATTACCAGCCTCCCTGGAGCCCGTATTACCTCCATTCCCTGAAGGTGAGGGACCGTGTTATTGAACATTTCTGCGACAAAGCTCACCGATTTCAAGAGCCTTTCGTATCAATTCTTGGCATTTCCAGGGGTAGTTTAATGACCCTATTGGTAGTTTGACCCTTCTTCTGTGCCATGAACCTAAGAAAACACACATTTGACAAGGCTTTCCTAGGTGTTGTGGGCATTTCCAGTAGTTTTATGACCCTGGTGGTAGTTTGATCCTTCTTCTGTACCGTGAACCTAAGAAAACACACATTTGACAAGGCTTTCCTAGGTGTTGTGGGCATTTCCAGTAGTTTTATGACCCTGGTGGTAATTTGACCCTTCTTCTGTGCCATGAACCTAAGAAAACACACATTTGACAAGGCTTTCCTAGGTGTTGTGGGCATTTCCAGGGGTAGTTTAATGACCCTGGTGGTAGTTCGACCCTTCTTCTGTGCCATGAACCTACAATAACACTCATTAGAACCGACTGATCTCCTTCTCGGCCTTTCGTAGGAGTTTTAGGCATTTCCAGGGGTAGTTTAATGACCTTGGTGGTAGTTTGACCCTTCTTCTGTCCCGTGAACCTACAGTAACACTCATTAGAACCCGACTGATCTTTTCGGCTTTCGTAGGAGTTTTGGGCATATTAGGGAAGACGACGGCTGTAAGTGAGTCCAGTGGTGGTGGTGGTGGTGGTGACGGCGGCAGTGAGATTGTGTTGGTTGCTGGGTGACACTCGGGTCCTCCTCCTCCTCCTCCTCCTCCTCCTCCTCCTTCCTCTGATGTGTGAGACGAGACAGGGAAGAGAGGGAAAGAGGAAGAAAGAGTTGCAGATATGTGTATGTATGTGAGTGAGTGTGTGTGTGTGTGTGTGTGTGTGTGTGTGTGTGTGTGTGTGTGTGTGTGTGTGTGTCAATAATAATAATAATAATAATAATAATAATAATAATAATAATAATAAAAATCCCGTCAGTGGCCGCCTTTGATGCTGTTTTGCTGGTACTCTTCGACGCTCCCGCCTCTCAAATAATCTACTTCAAAAGACCAAAAGGGATATCAGTCGGGTTCTCGTGAGTGTTTTTTTAGGTTCATGGTACAGAAGAAGAGTCAAACTATCTCCGGGGTCATGAAACTACCCCTGGATATCCTCCCCCCTCCCCCTAACAACTCCTTTGAAGGCCTTGCCAAATATGTGTGTGCTTGGGCGCGGGAATATTTGAGAATATGACCTTAAATAACTACTGAAGAGGAGGAAAGAGAGAGGAAACGTATATCTATAAAAAGAAATGAGAGAGAGAGAGAGAGAGAGAGAGAGAGAGAGAGAGAGAGAGAGAGAGAGAGAGAGAGAGAGAGAGAGAGAGAGAGAGAGAGAGAGAGAGAGAGAGAGAGAATGCACACCTCAGTCTCGGGTGAACAGACTATAGTAGTAGTAGTAGTAGTAGTAGTAGTAGTGTTAGTACTGCTTATTACTACTACAATACTACTACTACTACTACTACTACTACTACTACTACTACTACCTTACCCCTACTACTACTGCTACATTACTACTACTACTACTACTACTACTACCTTACTGCTACTACTACTACTACCTTACTACTACTACTAGCACCACATTTTTTGTCTGTGAGCACTGGTTTGGGAAACAGCCTCGTCAGTAGGGGGCGGGAAGGTCCTGGGGGTCAGTGCGGGGGGGGGACGCTCCCGCTACCGTCTGTCATTGGCCTTACTTGCTGCAGCTTCCTTTGTTTCGAGAATCGAAAGATTAACATTCAAAACACCTGCAAAATGGTCCACAAGAAGGACACTCGACGCGTGGTGTGCGGCACCTGTCTGGTGGTGGCTCCGCCCGGCGAGGGGAGCAGCGCCGCGGCCGCGCCCAGCAAGGTGACGGTCAGCGTCCGGCGGCGCCGAGGGTGCTGCGGGTGGCTGGCCGGCCCCTGGAAGGAGCTGGCGGCGTTTTCGTTCAACGACCGGGCCAGGGCGCCGTTCTTCGACAATGCCTTCCTTGACCTGGAGCGAGTCTTCAGGTACAACAGGAAGGGGGACGCGGCCGCCGCGCAGGTCAAGATCTGCGTGACGCTGCGCGGCGGCGCGACTCGCGTGGCCCGCGTGGGCCTCGAGGACTTTACGGGCCAGCTGCTGCAGAGCGGCACCCCCGAGTGGTTTGTCCTTCGCGTCCACGAGGGGAAGGTCGTGCTTCTGCCGGCCCACACGCCACTCACGGAGGTGCCAACGGGATGGCCCTTTGACGGAGTGCGAAGTGACGCCCGCCGAGGCCAAAAGGGTGCAAAGGACAATGCCAGCAATGACCCCAAGGTCACCAGACCGGACGAGAGCCAAGGAGAGACGGACACCACTGACCAAGGGCTCGAAAATATCGCTCCGAGCAATGACAGTGCCCGCAAAGCAGAGGAGCTGCTCCCTGCTGAAGACAAAGACAGTGACGAGGAAACTGTTGAAGACGTCACTGTGAACGGCGAAGAGAAGGAGGCTCCCAGTGACAAAGAGGAGAGCGGACGAGGAGACGACGATTCCGATGACAGTGACTGGGAGACCCTGGAACTGACTGCATACGCAGGCGAGGAGAGCGACCTGGACTCTGACGAAGGCACCGACGGAGAGGCTGAATGGGAGGCTGACGACGAGGACTCCGAGGGCAGTGAACGGGAGCCTGAGGAGGACACGGAGGAGCCTGATGTAGAGACGGAGGGGACGGAATGGGAGGCCGACGACGAGGAGGAGACTGAACGAGACTCTGACGAAGACTCGGACGGCAGTGGGGGGGAGACAAGTGAAGACGACGCCGAGGAGGACACTGGTGAAGGCCCAGGGAGCGAGCGTGGCAGCGTCCTGGGTAGGCTGGGGGCGGCGCTGCGACGCCACAGCCGCGGCCTGCTCGTGGCCGCCGAAGTGGCCTTGATAATAGGCACTCTCAAAGTGTGGGGGCCGCCCGCTTACCTTGCCAGCTGGCGGGGGGGCAGCGCTGGCGGGGAGCTGTGAGGGGTGCGAGGCAGCCGCCCTTAGGGACGCGTCGAGGCCCCCTCTACGCCCACGCCTTCATGTACCCGAGCACGTGTTCGGGTGCAACGGAAGGCTGCGCGGCGAGAGGCCTATGGCCGGCGCGGGCCTTGGAGGCTTCCTTAAGAACACGCCAAAGGCACCCCCTCTACGCCCACGCCTTCATGTACGCGAGCACGTGTTCGAGTGCAACGGAATCTACGCCCACGCCTTCATGTACCCGAGCACGTGTTCGGGTGCAACGGAAGGCGGCGCGGCGAGAGGCGTGTGGCCGGCGCGGCCCGGGAGGCTTCCTGGCCGGCTGCTGCACAGACGCCGCCCGGAGTGCTTGGCCTCCTCCGTGGCGTTCAAGAATCTCTTCCCTGCCCTCCTCTCCTCCCGGGCGGCTCCATCCTCCTCCCACGCACTGTGCATCCCTCATTTGCACACTCCCAAACCCGCACAGCCTCGCCTTCTTCGAGACGCCGTGCCTGACCCGTCCCTCTGATATCCTCTCCTCTGATCCCGCCCCGACTCGCAGAGGCCGTGCAACACTATCACACCTGCATCACACAACAGTCCATGAACACACCAGCAAAACAGTCATGTGGTCACAGGCCGTGCAACACTATCACACCTGCATTACACAACAGTCCATGAACACACCGGCAAAACAGTCATGAGGTCACAGGCCGTGCAACACTATCACACCTGCATTACACAACAGTCCATGAACACACCGGCAAAACAGTCATGAGGTCACAGGCCGCGCAACACTATCACACCTGCATTACACAACAGTCCATGAACACACCGGCAAAACAGTCATGAGGTCACAGGCCGCGCAACACTATCACACCTGCATTACACAACAGTCCATGAACACACCGGCAACTCCCACGAGAGGCTTTTCAAACAGGCGAACCGACCCGTTCATACATGCGGGCGTGAGTACTCTTGTGCGGCGGAACCACACACCGCACGCCTGGGCACGATGCTCTCTCTGCCGTCTGGAGTTTTCCTGTCACCTTCGCAAAAGGGTTGTAGAAAAAAGGAAAAAATGCCGTGTGCCAAGACTGTGCCGCTGCTGTATTTCTCTTACTTATCATCGCATTCACGCATCTTTTCTGCGTAGCTTTAGAGAGTTTAGAATATACTTGTTGTTGTTTTCTTCGTCACCAAACCCGTCAGCGTGTACAAAGCAAGCTATCGTTGCTGCCATCGAAGAAAACAATATAATTCAACAAACTTAAAGAATGAGCTAAATTAAGCGTTATAGAAAACAATATAATTCAACAAACTTAAAGAATGAGCTAAATTAAGCGTTATAGAAAACACTATAATTCAACAAACTTAAAGAATGAGCTAAATTAAGCGTTATAGAAAACACTATAATTCAACAAACTTAAAGAATGAGCTAAATTAAGCGTTATAGAAAACAATATAATTCAACAAACTTAAATAATGAGCTAAATTAAGCGTTATAGAAAACAATATAATTCAACAAACTTAAAGAATGAGCTAAATTAAGCGTTATAGAAAACTCACTACAACGACCTGTGTGTCTTTGGCCTCGCACGCTGGCCACTCGCCGCCGCCACAACCTCACAGCTCAGTAACAGTGCCGTTATTTACTCACCTGTGTGTCCGGCCAGTGTCGTGGGTGCTGGCGTGTGCTGACGGTGCCTCGAACGCTCCTCACCACTGCAACGGAAAGACTCATCAGAAAGCGACTGATCTCCTCGGCCTTTGGAAATGGTTGACGTGAGGGTAAGGGCCGGGGCTGACGGTGCCTCGAACGCTCCTTACCACTGCAACGGAAAGACTCATCAGAAAGCGACTGATCTCCTCTTCGGCCTTTGGAAATGGTTGACGTGAGGGCGGGAGCGTCTGAGAACACCGCCCTGCATCTGTACTCCGGGTTGACGGGCACGAGGGTCAAAGTTGCCAGATTGTCGTACCCAGCCTCTTATATTTACCGACTTCCGACCCAAAAACTGTCTCGTGGACCCCAATAAGGAGATTCACTTATAATTATCGTTAAAATAGTTAATTCCTGATGTTTCTTGGCAATAGTTAGGCGTCAGAAACCGGTAAATACTATGCTCTGAGTACGACAATCTGGCAACGGTGACGTGGGTATAGTCTCGTATAACTGTAGTTCAGGAAGTGCTTAAAGGAATTATATAAAAGGAATAAGAGGAAAGGGAGGCAGGAAGGAGTACAGACAGATATACGGAGAAACGGAGAGATAAGAAACAGAGAGACAGATATGGACGTTCAGACAGCAAGAGACAGAATGAAGGAGAGAGATAAAAACATAAAAAGAGACAAGATAAGGGACAGAGATGGAGAAACAGAGAGGAAGATAAGAAACACATGAGACAGATAGAAACACAGATATGGACAGAGAGACAGAGAAGGAGACAGAAGAAAGAAATAAAGCAGAGAGATAAAAAAAAAAAGAAACAAGATTATAAACAGAAAGACGGAGAAACAGAAAGATAATTAATACATGAGACAGACAGAAACACAGATATGGACAGAGAGACAGAGAAGGAGACAAGAAAGAAAGAAAGCAAAGAGATAAAAAACGTAAAAAGAGATAAAATTACAGACAGAAAGACGGAGAAACAGACAGAAAAGATACACCAAACAGACAGCGCAAGATGTTATGAAAGAATTACCGTAAAAAGATAGAGTAGAGAGAGAGAGAGAGAGAGAGAGAGAGAGAGAGAGAGAGAGAGAGAGAGAGAGAGAGAGAGAGAGAGAGAGAGAGAGAGAGAGAGAGAGAGAGAGAGAGAGAGAGAGAGAGAGAGAGAGAGAGAGAGAGAGAGAGAGAGAGAGAGAGAGAGAGAGAGCAAGCAGTTCCGGGCATTTACAGGTAGGCAAGTCTCCTTACTAACCTCACGCGCAAATAGACACATTCAGACCACCGTTGCCAAATTGTCGTACTCGGAGCGTCATATTTACAAGCTTCTCCCCATAAATATCACCAGGAAACAAAGATACTTAACCATTTCAAGGATAACAAGATAAAAATACAGTCAGTGGTGCCCAGGAGAGTGTTTGGGTTGTAAATCGGGAATATATAAGAAGTTGAGTACGATAATCTGGCAACGTTGAATTTTAGACCCAGAATCCAACCCGCGCAAAGCTGTAACCCAGTGTTGCCAAATTATCGTACACACCGTATTGCATTTTCCTAGTTTCTGACTGATATCTATAGCAAAACAAACAAAGAAACATTAATAAATAACAGTTTTAACGCTAACTTCAATATTCTTTCGTTATGTGTGTTGGTACGAGAGTTTGAGGCTAAAAAATGATGAATACAATGTGGTGAATACGATAATCTGGCAACGCCCTCCCTGTATTTTGTTTCACCCACCTCCTCCTCCTCCTCCTCCTCCTCCTCCACCTCTACTTCCACCATCATCATCCTCCTTCTTCTCCTCCTCCTCCTCCTCCTTCTTCTCCTCCTTGTCCTCCCAGCACAGCCAATCCTCAGGTCTCCTCCTCCTCCCCCTCTGCACCCCTCCTCTTCCCTTTCCACCACCTCCTCCTCCTTCTCCTCCTCTTCTTCTCCTCCTCCTCGTCCTCCTCACCGCCCACCAATCCTCAGGCCGCTTTCCTCCCTCCACCTCCATCATTCTCCTCTTCTTCCTCCTCCTCCTCCTCCTCCTCCTCGTAATCTCCCCCCCCCCTTCCCCCGTGCCTCATCCCTCACGGTAATCCTTCACAAAGCGGCTTCATCTCTTTGATCGCTTTCGTAAATAATTCACAACGATGATCTCCGACGCTAAACAGAGAGAGCAAAACACACACACACACACACACACACACACACACACACACACACACACACACACACACACACACACACACACACACACACACACACATCGAAGACTCTCTCATAACATCAATAGAATAATTCCTGTATTGATGTCACTGATTCGATTCGTAGGCCTCGTACACACACACACACACACACACACAC